>NC_081553.1:41447811-41702811 GCF_963082655.1 Stomoxys calcitrans | reverse complement strand
AGCTATATCTAAATATAGTCCTATCAGAACTATATTAAGGTCAGATGTCGAGAGGCTTAAAAGGCAAATTTTAGGGAAATCGGGTAATAAATAAAACTTTTATGGGCTTCAGACCCTTTATCCGCAGATCGGTGTATATGGCAGATATATATAAATATATTCCGATCTGAACCATATTTGGGTTAGATGTCGGGAAGCCTTAAACTACTGAATATTTCAAATTTGAGCAAAATCGGGCATTATGGGCATTAGACCTTTTATCGGCAGATCGGACCATATAGCAGCTATTTCCGAACATGGTCCGATTTGTCCTGTTCAAGAACTTAACCAGCGTGCATCAAAAAGACGTATCTATGCCAAATTTCAGCTCAATATCTCAATTTTTGAAGGCTGTAGAGTGATTACAACAGACGGACGGACACATACACGGACATCGTTAAATCGTCTTAGAATTTTACTACGATCCGAAATATATATACTTTGTAGGGTCGGAAATTGATATTTCGATGTGTTGAAAACGGAATGACTAAATTAATATACCCCCTAAAATTGGAAAAAAAGGAGGTACGTTCCACCTTTATCAATTTTGTGTATGTGATGTGTATCTAATGCACTTGGCATAAGAGTAGGGCTATCCTATAAAAGTTGGGTCCCAAGTGTTAGAGAGCCGTACTAGCCCCAAAAACGCCCCAAACGGAGTGTTGATCTATCGATACAATATGGAACTCAAAGGAAAGGTCTTTGGAAGCAGAGATCGAATGTGGTACTTATATTAGAATTTGTGGGCTATTTAGCTCGGAAATTAGCTTTAAGCTTGGGTTCAAATCCATGCGAGAACAGAAAAATGTTCAGTGGTGGTGGCCTCCCTCTTTACTAAAGTGTTGGTCCTTTATCCTAGAGCTTAAACTTGTAAGGGCAGCACTCATTGACGCGAGAGGAACATCCCTACTGTTCCTTAATATAATGTTCATAAATAAATTTGCAATTTGGGTTATGTGTGTCTACCTACATAATAAAATGTTTTGAGAGATTATGACAGCCTCCTGACCACCCCGCCCGAAAAAACTCCAAGCTGGCATAAAGAGGGAAAAGGCTTTAGGGAGTATGAATAAGCCATTAAAATTGAAGTGCAAATATGTTCCTTGTGTGTAATGCCGGACTCAAAACATTGGGAGATTGATGAATAAGTTCCTTTCCGATTATCATTGATTGACTTAAAACTCTAGGGTGATGTGATGGATAAGTGTTCAACCTACGAAATGAATGTTGGATGCTACGCATTGTAGATGTTCAGCAAGGTTATGTTAGGTTTAAGTGGCAGTCTGATGTTAAGTTATAGGTCATCAAAGTCAAAATTGGGGATTTCCCCCCTAACTAACTAAATGAAGTAAATTTTCATTTTATACCCTCCACCATAGGATGGGGGTATACTAATTTCGTCATTCTGTTTGTAACACCTCGATATATGCGTCTAAGACCCCATAATGTATATAAATACTTGATCGTCATGACATTTTTAGACGAACTAGCCATGTCCGTCCGTCTGTCCTTCCGTCTGCCTGTCGAAAGCACGCTAACTTTCGAAGGAGTAAAGCTATCAGCTTGAAATTTTGCACAAATACTTCTTATTAGTGTAGGTCGGTTGGGATTGTAAATGGGCTATATCGGTCCATGTTTTGATATAGCTGCCATATAAACCGATCTGGGATCTTGACTTCTTGAGCCTCTAGAGGGCACAATTCTTATCCGATTTGGCTGAAACTTTGCATGAGGTGTTATATTATGACTTCCAAAAACTGTGCAGAGTATAGTTCAAATCGGTCCATAACCTGATATAGCTGCCATATAAACCTATCTGGGTTCTTGACTTCTTGAGCGTCTAGAATGCGCAATTCCTATCCGATTTGGCTGAAATTTTGCACGACGTGTTTTGTTATGACTTCCAACAACTGTATTAAGAATAGTTCAAATCGGTTCATATAGCTGTCATATAAACCGATCTGGGGTCTTGACTTCTTGAGCCACTAGGGGACGTAATTATTATCCGATTTAGCTGAAATTTTGCACAAGGTGTTTTGTTATGGCTTTCAACAACTGTGCTAAGAATAGTTCAAATCGATCCATAACCTGGTATAGCTGCTATATAAACCGATCTGGGGTCTTGACTTCTTGAGCCTCTACAGGGAGAAATTCTTATCCGATTTGGCTGAAATATTGCATAATGTGTTTTGTCATAATGGTTCAAATCGGTCCATAACCTGATAACATAGCTGATATACAAACCGATCTGGGGACTTGACTTCTTGAGCCGCTAGAGGGCGGAATTATTATCCGATTTAGTTGAAATTTTGCATGAGGTGTTTTGTTATAACTTTCAACAACTTTACTAAGAATATTTCAAATTGGTCCATAAGCTGATATAGCTGCCATATAAACCAATATGGCTGAAATTTTGTACAACGGCTTCTTGTATGACCTTTAATATACGTGTCGAATATGGCATGAATCGGTTTGTAGCCTAATACAGCTCCCCTATAAACCGATCTCCCTATTTTACTTCTGCAGCCTCTAAAATGTCTTGGGTCTTGACTTCTTGAGCCTCTAAGGGAGCAAATAATACCTGATTTGGCTGAAATTTTGTACAACGGCTTCTTTTATGACCTTTAATATACGAGTCGAATATGGCATGAATCGGTTTATAGCCTAATACAGCTCCCCTATAAACCGATCTCCCTTTTTTTTCTTCTTCAGCCCCTAAAATGCGCAATTCTTACTAGAGTTGGCTGAAATTTTACACAATGAATTATTCTATGGTCTCCATTATCCAGTTCAATTATGGTCCGAAATGAACCATTACTTGACATTGTTGCAATAACATAGCAATTCTTTCCTTTTACCCTTTGTTTGCCTAAAAAGAGATACCGTGGCAAGAGCTCGACAAATCCGATCCATTGTGGAGGATATATAGATTCGGCCCGGCCGAACTTAGCACACTTTTACTTGTTGAATCTATTGGGTTGCCCCAAAAGTAATTGCGGATTTTTCATATAGTCGGCGTTGACAAATTTTTTCACAGCTTGTGACTCTGTAATTGCATTCTTTCTTCTGTCAGTTATCAGCTGTTACTTTTAGCTTGCTTTAGAAAAAAGTGTAAAAAAAGTATATTTGATAAAAGTTCATTCTAAGTTTTATTAAAAGTGCATTTACTTCCTTTGAAAAATCCGCAATTACTTTTTGGGCAACCCAATATTTTCCGTACTTACTTCATTTCTAATTATCTTTTTTCAGATGACATTGATGCCGATTACTTACAAATCGAAAAGAGGAAAATTGAAACGGAACCATTTTATAGGACCATAGATCGAGCAACTGCTGAAGACATACTTACTGGAAGAGAAGATGGTACCTGCTTAGTGAGGCCATACAAAGAGGAGGTATTTTTTTTAATAACTTTAAATGTAATAAGAGTTAAAAATAACTTGTTCTCTTATTTCACAGGATGTTAGCATAAAATACATAGTCAGCATATATGCTCAAAAGGAATTCTTTCATTTGTTCATACGCCAAATACCAGGCACTGAACTATATGCCATAGGCCAAGAAAAGCGCCAAGAGAAATTATATCGCACACCAAACGAGATCATAGAGTTTTATAAGCACAACACACTGCAGTGTACAAATAAGGAGTGTACCTTAAGTTTAATGTTAAGGCCGATTGTAGTTTAGAATATGTAATTAGGCAATGAGATCTAAGAGTATGATAAGTTAGTTTTCCGGAAAAAATTAAAAAAAGTTTGTTGACTTTTAACATTTTATTTAAAATTAAGTGAAATATTAAAATTAAAATGTGCCAAAAATTCCAAAAATATCATTCCATTTACAAAATTGGAAAAATGTTTGTAAGAGATAATTAAATTATTAAAATTTGTTTTTAATTGATGTTGTTTTTATTTGTGGGACAAACTAGGCGAAATTTTCGATAAAAACACGAATTTTATTATTTTACATAAATTAATGGAGTCGAATAAAATAACTAATCTCCTTCAGACTTAAGCAATGATGCAGAAAATGTTGACCCTCCAAGACTGTGGGTGTTAATTTCAGTTTGAGCAATAAGGTGCCATTTGGCACTTGTGTTCGAAGGAAGAGCAATAGTTTCTTTAGCTTCAAAGTTGCATCGATTATTGGGCAAATTGCAAATTTACCTATGAACATTTCATTAAGGAATAGGGACAAACTTCTTACATATCAATGAGTGCTGTCACATTCAAGCTTAATGATAAAGACCCTCCTTCTTAATGTCGAAACAGAAGGAGAGCGTTAAGCTTTGTTTTGAGCATCGCGTTGCAAAAATTTAACTCTGCACAGAAAGTCCACAAGAGTATAGCGGAAAAGTTAAACAATTTTCAACTTTGACGCTTGAAAGTGAGCTTTATTCTGTGCTGCCACACGTGAAGTAGTATATATATATCCCAAATTTCGGTGAAATCGAACAATAATTGCGCTTTTTATGGGGCCAAGACTTTAAATCGAGAGATCGGTCTATATGGCAGCTGTATCCAAATCTGGACCGATCTGGGCAAATTTGAAGAAAGTTGTCGAAGAGCCCAACACAACTAACCGTCCCAAATTTCGGCGAAATCGGACAATGAATGCGTCTTTTATGGGCCCAAAACCTTAAATCGGGAGATCGGTCTATATGGCAGCGATTCTGTGCTGCCACACGTGAAGTAGCGTTTTTTGCCTTCAAAGTTGAAAATTGTTTAACTTTTGCGAATGGCTTTTTTATATCCACCACCGAAGGATGGGGGTACATTCATTTTGTCATACCGTTTGCAACACATGGAAATATCCATTTCCGACCATAAAAGGTATATATTGTATATTCTTGATCAGCGTAAAAATCTAAGACGATCTAGCCATGTCAGTCCGTCTGTCTGTTGAAATCACGCTACAGTCATTAAAAATAGATACATATATTGAGCTGAAACTTTGCATAGAGTCTGTTTTTTTTCATAAACAAGTTAAGTTCGAAGATGGGCTATATCGGACAATATCTTGATATAGCCCCCATATAGACCGATTCGCCGATTTAGGGTCTAAGGCCCATATAAGACACATTTATTATACGATTTCGCTGAAATTTAGGAAAGCTAGTTATATTAGGCCCTTCGACATCTTTCTTCAATTTGGTTCAGATTGGTCCAGGTTTTAAATATCTCTGCCATATAGACCGATCCGCTGATTTAGGGTCTACGGCCCATATATGACACATTTATTATCCGGTTTTGCTAAAATTTGGGGCAGTGGGTTTTGTTAGGCCCTTCGACATCCTTCTTAAATTTGGCTCAGATAGGTCCAGATTTGGATATAGCTGCCATATACACCTATCTCTAGATTTAAGGTTTTCGGCCCATAAAAGGCGCATTTATTGTTCGATTTCGCCGAAATTTGGGACAGTGAGTTAAGTTAAACCCCTCGAAATACTTCTTTAATTTGGACCAAATCGGTCTAGATTTGGATATAGCTGCCATATAGACCGATCTCTCGATTTAGGGTTTTGGGCCCATAAAAGGCTCATTTATTGTCCGATGTGGCCGAGATTTGGGACAGTGAGTTATGTTAGGCCCTTCGACATCCTTCTTCAATTTAGTTCAGATCGGTCCAGATTTGAATATAGCCCCCATATAGACCGATCCGCCGATTTAGGGTCTTAGGCCCATAAAAGCCACTTTTATTATCCGATTTTGTGAAATTTGGCTCAGATCGGTCCAGATTTGGATATAGCTGCCATATAGACCGATCTCTCGATTTAGGGCTTTCGGCCCATAAAAGGCCCATTTATTGTCCGATTTCGCCGAAATTTGGGACAGTGAGTTAAGTTAAGCCCCTCGACATACTTCTGGAATATGGCACAGATCAGTCCAGGTTTGGATATAGCTGCCATATAGACCGATCTCTCGATTTGAGGTTTTGGGCCCATAAAAGACGCATTTATTGTCCGATTTAGCCAAAATTTGGGACAGTGAGTTGTGTTGGGCTCTTCGAAAAATGTCTTCAATTTGGCCCAGATCGGTCCAGATTTGGATATTGCTGCCATATAGACCGATATCTTGATTTAAAGTCTTGGCCCCATAAAAAGCACATTTATAATCGGATTTCGCTGAAATTTGACACAGTGACTTATGTTAGGCTTTGGGACATCTGTTTGGTTTATAGTTCAGATCGGTCTATATTTGAATATGGCTACCACAAAGACCAATATTTTGCTCTACAAAATTTAACAATGACTGGTACTTATTAGACCTCTCAATGTCCTTGTCGAATTCGGTCCAAATCGGACCATATTTCGATAAAGCTGCTATGGGGGCATAAATTATGCATTTTTCATCGGATTATGGCAAAAGGTGGTTCACATATATACCCGAGGTGGTGGGTATCCAAAGTTCGGCCCCGCCGAACTTAACGCCTTTTTACTTGTTGACATTTCTTTGCAGAGTTGCATTTTTCGACGCAACGCTCCTCAACGCGTTCATTCTGTTTAGGCCTTTATGGCCGAGTCGGAACGGCGTATAAAACTTAAATTCCCTTCATAATGGTGACAGAAGGTCAGATATAAAAAGAAGGATGTCTATATAAAAATTGTGGATTAGTCAAGAGGTTCTTCATATATGAAAGGATAAAACTGATACCTCCAGACAATATGATGTAGACTCGTGAAGATTATATAGATTATACCAAATTTGAAAACAACTTGTTAGGCCCCTACCTAACCTAGGCTTACTATTATATTCAAATAATGAAGTAAGATTATCTTCGTGAGTCTGATAACAGATTGCCATTATAATCTAACCTTACCCTTATATCTTACTATCTCTAGATGATTGAAAGACAGTAGCTTAGACGATTGATAGACAGTAGCTGGGACGACGCAGAAGAAGAATTTGTATAATATTTTTTTTCTTTAAATTAAATACATTTTATTGTTAATATAGTAAATACACATAAATGTTACTCGTATTAGATATTATTGCTTGAAATTATGTACAAAATCCATTTTTCTTATATATAAATGCAACTTATTTTCTTTTATGGTTTAAATAGGGGCTAAGTCACCACAATTGCTTTAAACATGCAGTGGTTGTTCTGCATTAAGGCTGGCCAAAGGAAAGCCTTAATAAGGTCGGAGCGACGATCTGCTTGGGCATGGCGATCATGTTTTTCAAGGCGTAAGAATCCTGAAAGAGAAAGAAGAAAACACATACAATAAATAAAAGTTTTATCTCGTTTAATAGAAACATTCGTTAGAACTAACATTGAAAGATTTTCACCGGTATTCATTAAAGTTGAATCACCTTTATAATAGGTTTATTTGACAGTTCTATAAAGGAAATCTTTCAAACAAGCCTACTTTAGTACTACTTTCAGTTTTGGGAATATGGACATTTGATTTTAAACCTTTGGTTACTTGGGGAAACCTTCTTTGAATTTGTCGTAGATTACGATTTGGACCATCGCTTTTTTTTTTTGAACCCTACAATTGACTCACCGTAATATACACACATATATGATACGGCCCACCTGAATGATATGTTTTATAAGAAAAATCTAAATCTTGCGATAGTTAGCTTATGAAGAAAAAATTTCGTGAGATTTGTTTTTTGAAAATCAAAACACCAAAAATCCTTATCTTGAAAGTGAAAGAGGGTCTGATACCGAATAACTTCAATAGGTCACAACACACAAGGGCAGGTCCGTGGAAACGGTCCTCTACGAGAAGGTTTTTATCAATGCGTGATTAAGGATGGATAATAGCTCGTAACTATTTAGGCCGGAATCTTATATACCTAGAGATGGGTTTCTACAGGGTAAATACCCAATGCTTGGGTAAATACTTAATAAATACCTTTTTTGGGTATTTATAATTTTGCAGATATCTTGGGTATAAAAACATTTTCCTAACAATTTTGGATGATTTCGTATTCTTTGTATATAAACGTGATTTTCTGACCTCATAAAATCGCAATTTAGTTATATATAGCCGCTATAAAGACCTATCTCCAGACTTAAAGTCCTGAGGCAATAAATTCGTAATTTTTCATCCGATTTCGATGAAATTTGGCACATTGAGTTCTGGTAGACCCCTACTTATTTCTGTGCAGTGCGGTCCAACTATATTTGGATATAGCTGCTCTATAGACCGAGCGCTCGATCTTCCCATTTACACAACTTACCAAATTTATCGGGTTAATACCTTTTGGGTATTTACTCACCGCCCATCTCTATATATAACCTCTATCATGGATCGTATTTGTCGAGTTCTTTTCCTGGTATCTCTTTTTGGGCAAACAAAGGGTATAGGGAAATAATTGCTATGCTATTGGAGCTAAATCAAGTTATGGTCCGATTCGGACCATTATTGAATTGAATGTTGGGAGACCATAGTAGAAGACATTGTGCAAAATTTCTGCCAATTCGAATAAGAATTGCGCCCTTTAGGGGATCAAGAAGTAAAATCGGGAGATCGGTTTATATGAGAGCTGTATCAGGCTATATATCGATTCAGACCATATTTAAGACATATGTTGAAGGTCACAGGAGAAGCCGTTGTCCAAAATTTCAGCCAAATCGGATAATAATTGAGTCCTCTAGAGGCTCAAGCAGCCAAGATCCCAGATCGGTATATATGGCCGCTATACCAAGTTTCGAACCGGTTTGAACCATATTTATCACAGATATTGGAAGTCATAACAAAACACGTCTTGCTAAATTTTAGCCAAATCGGGTAAAAACGGCGCCCTCTAGAGGCTGAAGAGGCCAAGATCCCAGATCGGTTTATGTGACAGCTATATCAGGTTATGGACCGATTTGAACCATCTTCAGCACAGTTGATGGAAGTCATAACAAAATACGTTCTGTGAAATTTCAGCTCAATCGGATAAGAATTGCGCCCTTAGTGGCTCAAGAAGTCAAGATCCAAGATCGGTTTAACTGGCAGCTATATTAAAGCATGGTCCGATATGGCCCATTAACAATACCAACCGACCTACACTAAAAAGAAGTATTTGGTCAAAATTTTAAGCGGTTAGCTTTACTCCTTCGAAAGTAAGAGTGCTTTCGACAGACAGACGGACGGATGTGTATAGATCGCCTGAAAATAACATGATCAAGATTATATATATTATATTTCGAGGAGTTACAAACGGAATGACGGAATAATTATACCCCATCCTATGGTGGAGTGTATAAAAACATTTAAAAATGTAAGGCAAAATCCGAGGATGGTCCACTGTCTCTACAGGAGCGTTTTAAGATCAATACTTACTTACGCCTCAGTAGTTTGGTGGACTGCTATGAAGAAAAAGTGCAACATAAGGACATACAAAAGGTTTCGGGGAACATGTTGCTTTGGCATAGGCGGAGGACCACGGACCACCACGCCGACTAAGGCACTTGAGACTATTCTAGATATCCAACCCATTGACATACAGATTAAGTGTGAGGCAGTCACTGCGGCTATGAGACTTAAGGCAATGGGAGAATGGATTGAGGATGGGAGCAGCTCATACTATCGCGGTATAATCGAGGCGACGACAGGAAACCTGGAAGGAAGGAAGGAGGTTTTCGATCGGATACTTGAGACGACACTTGAGGTCGAGTGTGAGGCACTGCCCCCAGCGGTCTTGAACTGACGGAACCCTAGTATTGCCATCTGGAAGATCATGTTACACGGATGGATCAAAGCTAGAGAACAGAGTGGGCCTGGGGGTGTACATTGAGAACCCAGGGACTGAGATCTATTTTAGACTGCCTGACCATAATACGGTTCTGCAAGCGGAGATCCGGGCGGTTACCCGAGGGCGATCACGGACGGTCGATCACGGGCGATCACTCACGAATGCGTGAGTGATCGCGGTACTAACGCGAGGACGTCGAGTGTGAACATCTTTACGGACTGTAAAATGGTCATAAGGGAAGTAATAACCAGGACGGTAAGACCACGAACAATCTTGGAGTGTAAGAAGGAGTAATATCCTTCTCTGAGGAGGGCAAAATCCGCATAACGGAGTAAGGGGAAATGAGAGGGCATATGATTTGGCGTTGAAGGCCAGAGGACTGCCGTCAATAAACTTGGTTAACCCGAAGCCTTTCGGGTCAACGCAGTCCGAGTTAAGGGCGTGGGAGATGAACGCGCATGTAACACTGGGCAACAGCGTAACAGCCGATAGGACGGCGAAAATCCTATGGGGTGATCCGGAGCGTGAGAGGACTAGAGACTATTACAGAAAGGAAGTAAGAAGGAGGCCAGTATAGCCTTTGGTATTGTAACGGGGCACATAAGACTTCGAACTCACTTATGCAAAATCGGTACGGCAAGGCATATCATGTGTAGGGCAAGTGGGGCAAGATGATGAAACGTTGGAGCATTTCCTATGTCATTGCCGGCTTTCGCGGCTAAAAGACACCGGTACTTAGATGGGGACACTAAACCAACTTAGGGGCGTAGGATGGAAAACAATTAAGGATTTGTAAGTAGCACTGAATTCCTAATTTAGATTTTCTTTTCGAGGTTACTTTTTTAGCATTGAGACAAAAAGCCGACTACTGGCTTAGGTGCATGTGGATAGTGGCATGGGGCAGATTAATATCCGCATTCTCCTTTTATACCCACCACCATAGGATGGGGGTATATTAATCTAGTCATTCTGTTTGCAGTACCTCGAAAAATTGATCTAAGACTACTGTATATGTATTACTGATCTTGACATGGTCTTGGCATCCTGAGTCGATCAAGCCATGTCCGTCCGCCTGTCGAAATCACTATAGTGGTCGAAAGCGTAAAGCTAGCCGCTTGAAATTTTGCACAGATACTTAATGTTAATGTAGGTCGTTTGGAATTGCAAATGGGCCATATCGGTTGAAATTAAGATATAGCTCACATATTAACCGATCTCCCGACTTGACTTCTTGAGCCCTTACAAGCCGCAATTTTTGTCCGATTTGGCTGAAATCTTGCTGGTAGTGTTCTGTTATGATTTCAAACAACTATACTAAGTACGGTTCACATCGGTCTTTAACATGACATAGCTCCCATATAAACCGATCTCCCCATTTGACTTCTAAAGCCCCTACAAGCCGAAATTTCCGATTTGGCTGAAATGTGGTGTTCTGTTATGACTTCGAAATCGGTCTATAACCGGATATAAACCGATCTTCCGATTTTACTTGAGCCCTGGATGCCGGAATTTTAGTCCGCGTTTGCTAACATTTGCAATTTTGCCAAGTACGGACCAAGTCCGTCTTTAACCAGATATCCCCATTTGACTTCTAGAGCTCTTACAAGCCGCAATTTCCGATTTGGCTGAAATTTTGCATGTGGTGTTCTGTTATGACTTCGAAATCGGTCTATAACCTGATATAAACGGATCTTCCGATTTGACTTCTTGAGCAACTGGAAGCAGAAATTTTTGTCCGAGTTTGCTAAAATTTGCAATTTTGCCAAGTTCGGTTGAAGTCCGTCTTTAACCAGATATAGCTCCCATATTTTAGCAGAATCCATGGTGGTGGGTTTTAAAGATTTGGCCCGGCCGTACTTAGCACGCTTTTACTTGTTTAACTTAACCTTCCCTAACCTAAGGCAAAATACGGCGTGCTAAAAATGTATTGGGCTGCATACGGAGAGTGCGATTTCAAAGTTGACGAAAGCTTCATCATCAGTCTGCTAAGCTCTAGAAAGATTAAATGCTTAAACCTACTAACTAATTAGTGAGCTGTGCACAGGTAGAAATCTGTCTCTTCAAGCACAGTAAGAAAAGTAAACCACGAAGCGCTCATATCTCTTCTTAAAAAGAACATCTAGCAATGGTAGAAGTCATAGCAAAGTTTGTAATTAGTGTAATTAGGTTTGGGGCTTTGGTCAGAAATCGCGATGTCCAATGCATTTTAACATCTGACTTCTTGAGCCCCTGGATGCCGCAATTTTTGTCCGATTTGGCTGAAATTTTGCACATAGTGTTCTGTTATAACTTCCAACAACTGTGTTAAGTACGGTTCAAATCGGTCTAACTAACTAATCGAACCTGATATAGCTCCCATATAAACTGATCTCTCTATTCGTCTTCTTGAGTCCATGGAGTCCATGGTGGCGGGTTCCTAAGATACAGTCCGGCCGGACTTAGCACGCTTTTACTTGTTTTTGTTTAAATGGGCTTTTTCATCGTTATAAAAGGAAAACCGCAATTATTATTCGTGTCAAGGTATTGTGTTGATGCGGTGTTTCCATTATCGTCTTAAATTCACTAATAACACCGCCATGAGTACAAACGATGTTAACAGCGTTGGTACGCTAAATATGAAAATGATTTTGCGGGCATTCACATGATTACCATTCATATCAGTGTGATGAGCAAAACGCCGCATCAATTGTGTTGGCGAAAAATACTAACACCACATTTTTATGAGTACACCGCATATCAGAAAATACCACCGCTTTCAGTTCTCTAGTTTCGCACTTACCCAAATTGAAATCATTGTCCAGATAATAGGGCACTTTTTGATTCACCATCTTCCAGGCTAAGCGTACACATGCACTGACATAATGTGTCAGGGGAGGACAAGATTCCAAACAGGAGTATTCATGTAAAGTGGAAAGGACCTAAAAAAGAAAATTAAAACAAATAGCAATTAATCTTTAACACTATTTTTCTTTGCTAAACCTTACTTGATTGAAGACAGATCTTTCGATTTCGCCCAGAGGAAATGTATCGATGGTATCATGCAAATGTTGCCTTATGGAACGATCCAAGGCCAAAGTGATTTCGTTTGTACTATCCAGAGGACAATTTAGGGTTCGTCGAACTTCCATTACTTTGCGCTCGCGCATGCCATGACACAGACGAAATGATAGCTGTAAGCAAGAAAAATAAAACAAAAGCCGTTTTCTTAACATTTAAATCAAATTATATTCAATTCTAAATAACCCTCATTGGCAAGGCCATTGAAGTCGTGCCTATAAATTAGTGATATCCATCTAAAGTCCGCTGTACAATTTACCATTCAATGGCAAATTGACAACCTGCCTCTATAGAAATCTAAAAAAAAACTCCGCTAGCAATTGATCCAATAAACGTAACCTGAAATTATTTTTTTTCCAACTGGTCATCTTGCTAGTCTTTGCTTGTAAGCTATTAAATTCGCCTGCGGTCTCTTTTTCCCCCCCTTACTCAAGTGATGAAATACTTTGTCCAGATAATTTGAAAGAAGGCGTGAAAGAAATGAAAACTACCTCTATAGCTGTGTTTATAGATCAACATAGCTATTGAGTGATGCCAATTTGAAAACGAAAGTTTTTGATGTAACCATCTGAAGCTAACATTGCGATAGTGCCAATTTGTGGGGGGCTGAGAAAAATAAATTAATAGTCGGCTTAAATTAATGTTACGAGTGCCATTGACAGACAGTTGCTGATAACTGCATTCGATGGTGATAATTATACCGCGAAAATAATGCCATTATTGCATATTTGTGATTGACTATGGTTGCGTTCAATAT
The DNA here is from genome assembly GCF_963082655.1 of Stomoxys calcitrans. Taxonomy (NCBI): domain Eukaryota; kingdom Metazoa; phylum Arthropoda; class Insecta; order Diptera; family Muscidae; genus Stomoxys; species Stomoxys calcitrans. Next base: position 41,689,260 of record NC_081553.1, on the reverse strand, counting down.
TTTTATGCCGTTTAAAAATTGGTTTTACCTTGTCATTACGTTCAATTAGGGGAGATTGACCATATGCATTAAAAATGTTAGGGAGTCAAATTTGGACGCAAGTCACGTTTGACTATTAAAGACGAAGAGGAAAGAAATTCATAGTAGTTAATTTAACTTAAGGGAAGCCAGATAGGCGAAAGGAAACCTACGCCTTCTGTTACAAGCTGAGGTTAAGGTAATGGTTTTTATACCCACCACACAGAAAAAAGTAAAAATCGGTTTCAATCACGAAAATAATTGATCTAATTAATTTTTTATTTAAAACAGCCTCAATCACGAAAATTATAATATCAATTACCGTTTTTGAAAAAGTAATTGAAAAAATTTTCAGTTAAGAAAATTGCATACTCAATTGAAACAAGTGAAAAGGTATTAAGTTTGGCCGGGCCGAACTTTGGACCCCCACCACCTCAGGTATATATGTAAACCCCCTTTCGTCACAATCCGGTGATAATTGGATTACTTATGCACCCAAATTCGGGACGGACATTGAGTGGTCTAATATATATGTCACTATTGAATTTTGTAGAACAAAACATTGGTCTTTTTGGCAGATACATCCAATTATAAACCGATCTGAGCCATTTTAAGGTTGGATATCGTGAGGCTCAGAAAAACTCACTGTTTAAAATTTCAGCGAAATCGGATAATAAATAAAGCTTTTATGGGCTTCAGACCCATTATCGGCAGATCGGTCTATATGGGAGCTATAACTAAATATAGTCCGATCTAAATCTAAAAAAATAACTCACTGTTTAAAATTTCAGGGAAATCGGATAAAAAATAAAGCTTTTATGGCCTTGAGACCCTTTATCGGGACATCGGTCTATATGACAGCTATATCTAAATATAGTCCGATCTGAACCATATTTTCGTCAGATGTCGGTAAGTTTAAAATAACCCACTGTTTTGAATTTCAGCGAAATCAAGTAATAAATATTGTCTGTTGGTGTATTCGCATAAAAATCACTTTTGGGAATCGATGGATATGAAATAAATTTCTGAATACAAAGAATTGAGGTTGGCCACAGTGTAACCTTATTTTTTGTAATTATTTACATAAATAATCGAAATAAAATTATATTAAAATTATTTTCAATGTTTTTTTTGGTTCATTAGGGTGGGGAATAATCAATAACGGTTGGTACTAAAACCAATAATTGTATGGTGCTAAAATCAATAACAGATTGATATTAAAACCAATATCAGTTCGGTAATAATGCTATTTCCAAACGGTACTAATCATTGTATGGTTCATCCATACCATCCGGCATTGTTTTTGTACCATACGGTATTGCTTTAATATCAATACCGTATGGTACTGAAATGAGCACGTTTATATAGCACGTTATAATATCAATACCATATGGTACTAAAATGAGCACGTTTGGTATCAACTTTTCTCCGGGTGTGGACACCCGTATAAAAAAACTCCAAACAATTTCGGGTGTCGGGAAGTGGTGCCCTATAGATTTGTTGTTGTTGTCGCAGCAGTGTGTTTGGCACTGAGGCTGCAGCCCGATGAAGAGCTCCATTGGGTTAATCCGACAGATAGAACCGGCTGTCCTGGTATTGCTATAGATTTGTCGAAATGTGGGATGTATGAGGTTCTGAAATCTTCTTCTAATTATATTGTAAGGGACAATATATCCGTTAATTGAATTTAATTTTTTTAATTAAAAATTAAAAAAATGTAAATCACGATTGTTTTTGAAAACTTTTTTCGGATTCCTATGGTGCGCAGAAAATTTAAAAAAAAACTTTCAATTAAAAATTTAATTGGAAATAAAATAGTTTGCAACTAAAAAAATTAATTGATTCAATAGGATTGGGAGTGTACTACAATAATTTCGTCATTCCGTTTGTAAAACCTCGAAATATGCGTCTAAGACCTCTTAAAGTATATATATTCTTGATCGTCATGACATTTAAAGTCGATCTAGCTATGTCCGTCCGTCTGTCGAAAGCACGTTAACTTTCGATAGCTAGACGCTTGAAATTTTGCACAAATACTTCTTATTAGTGTGGGTCGGATGGGATTGTAAATGGGCCAAATCGGTCTATGTTTTGATATAGCTGCAATATAAACCGATCTTAGATCTTGACTTCTTGAGCCACTAGGGGGTGCAATTCTCATCCGATTTGGCTGAAATTTTGCACGAAATGTTTTGTTACGACTTCCAACAACTGTTCTAAGTATGGTTTAAATCGGTCAAAAACCTGATATAGCTGCCATTTGTACCGATCTTGAATCTTGATTTTTTGAGCCCATAGAGGGCGCACTTCTTATCCGATTTGGCTGAAATTTAGCGTGAAGTATTTTGTTATGACTTCCAACAACTGCGATAAATACTGTTCAAATCGATACATAACCTGATATAGCTGAAATATAAGCTGATCTGGGATCTTGATTACTAAAGCTTCTAAAGGGCGCAATTCTTATCCGATTTTGCTGAATTTTTGTACAACGGCTTCTTCAATGACCTTCAACATATGTGTCCAATATGGCATTACTCGATCTCTAGCCTGATACATCTCCCATAAAAACCCATCTCCCGGATATGCTTCTTGAGCCCCTGCAAGCTCCCTGTGTCTGTCCGTCCGTGTGTCCTTAAGTTGTAATCATGCTACAATCTTAAAAAATTGAGATATGGAGTTGAAATTTTGCACAGACTCGTATTTCTTCTATTCGTTCTTGAATGGGCCAAATCGGAAAATATTTGGATATAGCTGCCATATAGACCGATTGTTTTGGTTGCTTAACCCCATGACTGGCGCATTTATACCAGATTATGCTGAAACTCAGAACAGTGAGTTTATTGGGCCCGTCGATATCCGAACCAAAAATGGTCCAGATAGGATAGATAGATATTAGGTTATAGCTGTCATATAGACCGATCTGCCGATTTTGTGTCTTTAGCCCATAAAAGCTTCAGTTATTACCCGATTTCGGTGAAATTTGGAACAGTGAGTTGTATTAAGACTTCTAACATCTGTTCCGAAAATTGTCAAGACCTTTTAGTTTAGATAAAGCTGCCATAGAGACCGATCTTCAGCTTTAGGGTCTAAAGATCATAAAAGCCGCATTTATTCTCCAATTTTGTTGAAATTTGAAATAGTGATTTTCACTAGACGCCTCGACATTCGACCCGAATATGGTGTATATCGGACCATATTTACATATAGCTGCTATATAGACCGATCTGAGGATTTAGTTTCTTAAGCCTATAAGAGGTGCATTTATTATCTGATTTTGCTGAAATTCAGAATAGTGAGTTTTACAAGGCCCGTCGATATCTGAACCAGAAATGGTCCAGATCGGAATATATTTGGATATAGCTGTCACATAGACCGATCTGCCGATTTTGGGTCTTAGGCTTATAATAGGAGCATTTATTACCCGATTTCGCTGAAATTTGGCATAGTGAGTTTTATTAGGCCGGCCGATATCCGAACCAAAAACGGTCCAGATCGGAACATATTAGGATATAGCTATCATATAGACCGATCTGCCGATTTTGGGTCTTATGCTTATAATAGGCGCATTCATTACCCTACTTCGCTAAAATTTGGAACAGTGAGTTGTTTTAAGACTCCCAACATCCGTCCCGTAAATGGTCCAGACCGGGCTATATTTAGATATAGCTGCATAGAGACCAATCTTCAGCGAGGACTGAATGTAGATGCGTTTTAAATGCAATTTTCATAAATTGTATTGACTCTAGTAGTAGCTATATGAAGTACAATAAACGAAAAGCTGAAACTTCCACTTTGATAATATAGTCCCTAATTACATCCAAAATTTTTTTCCCGCCATTGTACTAAAAAATTGTCATTTTGCAAATGTGGCCAAAATTTATACGTTTTTTTTAATAAACATTCGTCTACAAAGTACTTAAAATCTAGAATGGTATTTTTATAGGTGTCGGAATTATGATAATATCGATTTGATTTTTGGCTTTCAAAAATTTGTATATATTGTGCTCATTTTGTGTTTTACTTAAATAGTCCGGCCAAAATTTACCATTTTGATTTCAGCTTGGACATTGTGTGTTTAAAGAAAGACCACGCCTTTGAAAAAATATATATTTTTTATAAAGAACATTTTAAAATATGGGCAAAAATGTCTACCCAATGTGGACATCTCGGCTATTTTCCTATATATTCTCGCCAAATCACGTATTCGGAAGACTTAAAAGATGTGAAAATCTTTCTGTTATTGTTGAATGAACAACTGTATACAGTTGAGGTGTTTGTTTTACGATATGCTAAATTTCAGGTCTCTGGAAAGCCTGGGTCATCCCCTACCAATTTATTTTTGCGCTGTGAAATGTTCAGTTAAGTCCGATTTCCAAAATTTGTTTACTTGTTGGAAAGTACTTCTTAAGCCCTTTAAAATACATGCATTTTTGTGCCAAATATCTCTAATTGTTGTGAAGATATAAGACTTACAAACTAAGTATTTTGTTCTTCACTTATTAAGGTCCGTTCGCTTGCTAACGCGGTTTGGTCGCTCTCTTGTGCGTTACGTGCGCTTCCCCTGCAATCTGTTTGTTTCCTAACTCAATACTTTCTTTTCGCTTTTAACTCCGCTCTTATCTTTACAGGTTCGTATAGAAGGCCAACCGACTCTAGCCATAGTTTCCCTACGAATAAGCCTCACAGATTGACATTTATCACCCTACAACTCAGAGCTTAGAAAAACATCACAAAATTAATCGAATTTCTTAAAACTTATCTGAAAAAATTAAATTTCTCCTTTTTATAACTGCAAATTCACCTAAGATTCAACATCATACTTCAATAGACAACTAATTGTCGTGTAATGGATATCAAAATGAGTTCAATTTATTTTGTTTTCTAAGCTTTTAAGCATTTCATCACGATTCAATGATTTGCATATCAATCACAAATTGGAATATGTAGAAAAGAAAAAAAGTAGAAAAAAAACAAGCAAAAGTACTCACCACAATTATTGAGAACAAGATTTTCGCTTTCAAATTGTGAACGTGTTTCAGTTGCGGCAAACTATCCAGTGCTTCCAAAGTGTCTGTCCTATTTTCCAAATACAGCAAACGATACTGAGAAACCATGCTGCTGTAAAAACAGAAAGACAAAAAAAAAATAGACAAATCAGATAGGCCGAGAAACCAAAACAATGCCAAACAATTGAAATCAGTCATAAAAATGGTTGTTTGTAATTTAAAAAAAACACCCCCAAGCTCCCAAATGGGAAGAGCATGCGCAACAGATCTTAAAGCCTCGCAGAAGGCGAGAAAGCGTTTTGTCAGTTGCCACTGATCTGTCATGTACTTAAATGCCTTAACGTAAGATTGAAGGTGTTAGGTTTTTGTGAGTGTGGGTTTTGGCTTAGTTGTGTTTGGAACTCACCTAATTTCCTCATTGGCTGAATCATCGGAATGATAGCCATCACTACAGCTGCTATTGCTGCCTCCTTTGGGCGAACCAATGATGCTGGGATTGTTGTTGGGACCCACACTGATACTTTCGGGTCCCATCATCTGCAGCACTACCTCACATCCTCGGGCAAAATTCATGAGTAGTCCCGCCGCCGGTCTTTTTTCCAAATTTGCCTGCAAATCCACTCGCTTCACTTGACCCACTGCCTTGAGCACTTCCTTATCATTTTCGACGCGCTGTGAGAGGTTTTCTATGAGACTAGTTAATTGTTTGAGGGCCGGTTTATCCAGAACTGTCAGTATGGTTTTATTGTCAATCAGGCGTTGTTGTATGTCACCATAGTTTATGGCCAATAAGCGTTGATGGGAGGAGTGAGCAGGATCTTGATTTATGGTGACCAAACTTAGTTCCTCCAATTTGTGTAGGGCTACTTTGTAAGTGTCCACATGTCGTTGTAGTTCTGTTTTTAAAGCCATATGTAGGGATATCAATTGGCCGGAAGGATCTGTGGTCAGACCGTGCACCCCCAGGCCTTGTACGGCATCATTGAAAGATTTTCGTGTCTCACGTATGGTATGCCTTAGATTGGGTTCATATTGCACCAGAGATTGCAGAAGTTTAGAGCAGCGTTGTTTCAGTCCTGGATCATGGGGATTTGAGAAGAGTTTGATCAATTGCCAGAGCACGGCTTCTGTGGGTACATCGGGTTTGGGTGAGGGATTGACGGTGATTAACCTGAAGAAATATGCGAGGAAAATAACAATTGGTATAAGTTTTGTATGAATCATTTAAAATATTTTTTTCTTATATAATAATTTTATTTTATTTCTGTATTTTTTCAAATTTTGTATGTTTACTTTATTGTATTTTCATTTCTTTCATTACATTTCATATCATATCATATCATATCATATCATATCATATGATATGATATGATATCATATCATATCATTTTATTTTATTTTCATTGTTTTGTTCTCCACTTACCTCGAAAAGAACGATTCCAATAGATATGCACTATGAGGCAAATGCTCTAACAACAAATCGATGGGTAATTCCGCTATAACAGATCTCAAAACCGACGGACCCAAACGTCCCACTACACCTGCTGCCTCTCGATACTGCCGACCCTCGGAGAGTAACATTAAACGCCTCAACACTTGACGGGGACTGGTCAAAAATTCACGGCCATCACGTGATGGCCCCCGTATTCGCTCACGACTATCGGCCATTGTCAAGGATTCTTGATGATTTTTCAATAGGATTTGTCTCCTGTGAGGTGTACGATGCGAAATTTTTTTTGTATGGGTGGATGTATTTGGAGGGGGGTTATGTCGATTATCTTTTGCAGATTATTAAGGAACAAAAAACATGGATTTTGAATTTGAAAGTTAATGGATTAAGTGCTCAATGAAGAGAAACTATGTACATGTGATGGTTGTTTTAATGGGGTAAATGCATTCATTGGAGTGATATTTTGTGAAAACTTAAGGCTTACAGCATGGTGAGTGAGTTCAGGTGGTATATAGGTGGGGGGATCAAGATGTCGTTGTGCTACGGCTCCTTGTTATTACATCTAAAATGTTGTCTTCAAACTGGAGGTCTTCAGGAAACAAAACCAAATTAACTGTAAAGAGAAGAAAAATATATTTTTTAAACTATGTTTGAGCAATGTAGGTTATAACTAATGTATGTATGTGAAATTCACATTTTAATATTTGGTATGAACATATTTTCCCCAACATATGCACAATGTGTGCATTCATACTTTATCTTGTAATTATGCTGCTTTTTTATTTATGTGCCTAAGATAAGCAGCAGACAGACTAGGAAGTGCCCTGTTAACTTTATAAAATATGTGCGATATTTTGCTATATTAATGAACATTAGTCTAAATGGAGCATTGTTTAAAATATTCGCATAGGTAAAAATATTACAATAATAATCTGTTAAAACTGAAATCAGTGATACGTATGCATAAAATTTGCTTCAAAGAAATACTTCGTAGGTAAGAAAGCAAATGGCTCTTTCTACTGGACCGATAGGATTTAGAGATAAATAAACAATGCCAGTGTTATCCGGAAATGACACTAATAGGCAACATAATTAAATAATTATAGTTCATTTGTTGGTACACAAAAAAACAATTACTACACATTACAAATTTTTCTTTAATCTAAATATGTTGGTAATATCTTCCTGTCACAGAATCAAGACTTCAAAGTAACATTTAAGTTAAAATTTTCTTTATGAAAGTATTGGGCTTTGTTCCGACTGAACGGATTTTCATGAAATTTTCACAGATTATAGAGATTGGCTTCTAGGTGAAAATTTATTATATATAATTTTATTATATATTATATTATATTTTAAAAACGCCAGATCTTGGAGATTGTGCATAGATTTAAGTAAAATTTTGTATGCCACCAGAGGTTCGCTCTTGTAGCGCTGAACCTCACCTCTAGATCATGTAGATCTACCTAAACGCTTCTGGGCGGAGGATATCTATCCAATAGATGATGATTTGGATGGTGTTTGCGATAACAACCCAGAAGGTATTGCCTGGACAAAATGTAGTTATGTCTTCGCTCGGGTAGGATCTTTGTCTCCTGATGGAGGTTGTCCACATGAGAACTATAGAGAAAGCCCGTAGCAGTTCGAAGAACGGCATTGTGACATATATGAATTTTATTCCACTGCGTAACTGCATAACCTACCACAGACCAGCCAATTGCTTTGTACGTTGTCAACTTTCTTTCTTTGTCAGCACCTCAAGTGATGTCGGCAAGTGACTAGAGGCCCTTGTTTCTACTTTTAACAATATCGCGAAATATATGGCATGTGGCGAGAAAGTGTAAGAGCTTTAAAATGCGACGCCAATGTTTGGGACTCTTGATGATAGAGCTGGCAAACTATCGAAAATCGCAATATTCGATTGGTTCGATATTTCTAATAATAAATATCGATAGAATCGATGTTATCGTTAATTTCCCGGCAGGAGGGAATATCGATTTTATCGTAGCAATATCAATCCACAGACCGAATAATACCAAAATTTTATGTCTGTTGGAAGTCATGAAAGAAATCATAGTACAAATTTTTAGCCCAATCGGATGAAAATTGCGCTCTCTACAGGCGCAATGTATCTTATAGGATACGTTCAGTGTCGGATTGCTTATTTTTGTTTAATATTGAAAATTTAACTTTTCCGATAGTAACGATGGGAAAAATATTAATCGATATTCTGACAAAAAATACAATATTGATAGTGCATCGATATTTTGTCGGCTATGCTCGATATTGGAATCGTTTCGAATTACACATTCAGGTGCTTATCTACCCCACGCGTGTTTATAGTAAACAATATAGCCGGGGATTCGGTGGTAGATATCTTCAAATCTCTTGAAGCGAAAAAAGCTGCAGTTCAGTGAGGTAGACGGTTAACCCATGTCAACAACAGATAAGGGAGAGGGCGGGGGGCTGATGTCATGGTCGTACAATCGTCCGCATATGATACAGTTCGTAACATATGCTTTGCTGTCTGAAGCAGTTGGAATGGAGGATAGGTAGAGGTTTAACAGAGATATCACCCCACCATGGGCAACTCCCTATTTCACTCTACGGCGTTTCGATTTCTTATCCCTAAATTCCACAAATGACTGGTGACCACATGGATAATTCGCGAGCCAGCGTTTCAGGTCTGGCTTGAGGGACCTGTTGGCGTTGTTTTCGAAACAATTCGTCATTGCCGACCATTTGGAAAACCTTCTATAGGTCAAGTGGCACGAAGACCGTCCTATCGCATGGTTTGGGCTGATTGAAGCCACGGCGATGGCCCAAACCTTCATACTGACGCTCGGCGAATGAAAATTCTCCAAAGAGGCTCGGGAGGAGTAGTCCCTCAAGCATCTTGGCTATTGGTGAGAGAAGGGGGAGCGGTCTGTACGAATCCTTCTTATTCGGGTCCTTTCCAGGTTTTAGTAGCGGGATCATTCTGTCCATTCTCCAGACTTCGGGCATTATAAGAGCGTTCAAAGACAGGTTGAAAACAGTTGTAATGTATTCGACTAAAGGTAGATCCAGATTTTTCATCATCAGTATAGCAATTTCGTCGGGGTCCAACGCATTGAATGATTTGGCACCACGTATGGCATTCGTAACTTCGCCCATGGTAAATTGTGAGGGCTCATCAGCTGGGAGACCACGGATACAACGAATGTCTCTCCTCTTAGCCCTGTCACTCTCGAGATGCTCAATAAATTGAACAGAGTTACGTCACCAAAAATAATTGAGGTCTTGTCATCCCTTCTACCAATGTTCGTGAGTGACTTAACAGCAGACCACAGCTTGTCTAAATCGGTACCAAAGGTACCGTTTACTTTTCTGTTTACGATATTTCCAGATTCAACTCGCTGAGTCGAGGATATTGGGGTCCGTGCAACGAATCCTACCACGCTCGTCTGCAAGTACCACTGCCTGCGCCGGGAAATTGAGCCGTACCTAGGGTATTCGACCGGGTGGTATGAAGCGAGCGGCTGCCTTAATGATGTCTCGGCAACTAGCACATTTGTGGGAATGTTACTATGCGAAGCCGATGCAATTGGCCTTTTTCTGATTGATAAACGTCGGGCGTTCAGAGGTTATGAAGTCGGGAGGTTGGTCGAAGGTGAGTATTATGGGGAGGTGGTCTGATCCCAAAGATATGACGGCTTGCCAGGATATGTCACTCAGGAGATCAAGGGAATGCAACGGAAATGTCTGGCGAGCTGCTGCACCTCCTCGTAATACTCATGGAAGCATCCTCAGTTATCGTGTCAAACGTGGAACTTTTAATTTGCTCTGTCAAAGCTATGCCCCGCTGGTCATTATCTAGGAGAGAATGACATGCTAAGTGTGATGGGCATTAAATTCTTCTAGAATCAGGCGATTATAGTCAGACTGTATACTGCCTATAGACCACTAATGTCGGGCCTGTTAACTTGACCATTTATTGAGTCACAACAACCAATCGGCGGTAAGTACACGCTGTAAAGCTTAACCTCGACAGTACGGAAGTGACTACATTCCATGTTGTGCCGAGCGCAGGTGAGATGGGTCTATACTGCTACTCAAGCGATTCTTATGTAGAACATTGTATCCGTGTCTGAATTATTAATAGGCAATGTTATTATCATTCAGGAAAAAATTCCTTAATATTAAGTAAAATTTCTTTGAATGGAAGAAAAATTCCTTTAAAAATTGGAAAATTTGGAGTTTAAAAATTTAGTTCTTTATCTGTAATTCAAATCTTCAAAGATCACGCAGAGATTTTGGTATTTGTTATGAAGATGCCAAAACAAGTATATATTTAACTACCATTTGAGGTAAAATTCCTTAATATAAGTAAACAATTTTTCATTTTCTTACAAAGTTGTAAATCTTTAAAGTTAGGAAAAACGTTTTTCAGTGTTTCGACACTGAAGGATATTCCAGGAATATCCTTTAAAAATGGCGATAATTATTTTGAAAAAATATGTAAAGGAAGTGTTATTAACTAGAATACGATTTTATTTTCTACTTTGCACTGAGGGTCTGATACACAATAACCTTTTTTTTTCTTCAAATCATTATTTCCCTAGAAATTTTCTTTTCATGTCCATGAAAGTACCAAATTACACAACATCCAGAAGACTTCTCTAGTGGTAGATTAGCCAAAAGGTGTGCATTACAATGGAGTATAAGTGGAAGAAAGAACTGGAAGACAAAACATGTTGATGGGACATGAAGCATACACATGTTGGTTAGATGAAACATAATCGCTTAAACAATTATTACAGCAATTTTTCAACAGTGGCGGTAATGTTCACAATGCAAACATAACATACTGGCATGCGGGAACCGACAGACGGACTAACGAACAGATAGACAGAAAACAAACTACAATTTCCCTTGAATGAAAAAAGGTACTTAGCCAAGAATTATTATGTGACTCAGTCTAAAAGTCATGTTCACTTAGTGCCAACAATGATGATGGCTGGTGGTGGTGGTGCTGGAGCTTGTAATAAAATCATGTTACTCTTGATTATGTTCTAGAACTGGCCATATTTTCCTATTCACATTTCGTGGTGGTAACTAATCTATTTTGCTAAAGAGAGGAAATGGAGGGAACAGAAAGAACAACAATCATATAAACGAAAATCCCGAAAACAACAAAACAGACATTAGGCAAACAAACAAACTGACAGACAGACAGGCGGACGGACAAAAGTAAATAACATTAAATGGAAAGGTTCATTAAACCTCCAACGGACCTTTACACTTAGTAGGTCCGACGGTTGATGTTAATTTTTGTTTTAGAATTTTTCCACAAAACCATGATCATCGACTATGTACTCGTATGTACATAGATTGCCTCAGCATTACATTGCCGGCAACTGCGATTGCCATACAATACCAAAGCAGGTGTAAACGAATATCCACTAGCGCTTGTTATCCGGTGAGGCTGCTTAGTGCTTTGTTTTTATCGTGGGGTTAAAAATTTGTTATGGGATAAAGAGGGTTGCTGGGGAATGTTGAAAATATAGTTTCGAAATAAAAAAAAAAAATTTCAAAAGGCGTTAAGGTCGGCCGGGCGAACTTTGGATATCCACCACCTCGGGTATATATGTAAACCATCTTTCGTCAAAATCCGGTGAAGAATACATTATGCGCCATAGCAACAATATCCAAATATGTTCCGATTTGGACCAAATACTAATAAGCACAAGTCATTGTTCAATTGTGTATAACAAAATATTGGTCTTTTTGGAAGCTAGATCTACAAATAAACCGATCGGAACCATATACGGAACGGATGTTGAAAAGCCTAACATAAGTCACTGTTTCAAATTTTAGTGAAATCGGATTATAAATGCGCCTTTTAGGGGGCCAAGACTTTAAATCGAGATATCGGTGTATATCGCAGCTATATCCATATCTGAACTGATTTGGGTCAAGCTGCAGAAAAATGTCACTGTCCCAAATTTCGGCCACGTCAGACGATAAATGCGCCTTTTATGGGCCCAAAACCTTAAATCGAGAGATCGGTCTATATGGCAACTATATGTAAAACTTGATCGATGTAGGCCAAATTGCAAAAATATGTCGATGGGCTTAACTTAACTCACTGTCCCAAATTTTGGCGACATCGAACAATAAATGCGCCTTTTATGAGCCCAAAACCTTAAATCGAGAGATCGGTCTATATGGCAGCTATATTCAAATCTGGACCGATTTAGGCCAAGTTGCAGAAAAATTTTGAAAAGCCTAACACAACTCACTGTCCCAAATTTCGGCGACATCGAACACTAAATGTGCCAAAAACCTTAAATCGAGTGATGGGTCTATATGGCAGCTATATTCAAATCTGGACCGATCAGTGCCAAATTGATGAAGGTTATCGAGGGACTTATCTTAACCCACTGTCCCAAACTTTGGCGACATCGGACAATAAATGCGCCGTTTATGGGCCCAAAACCTGAAATCGAGAAATCGGTCTATGTGGCAGCTATATGTAAAACTTGATCGATCTAGGCCAAATTGCAGAAATATGTCGAAGAGCCTAACACAAGTGCAAATTGCAAATTTTGCCCATGAACATTCCACTAAGGAACAGGGGCAAACTTCTCAGACATATCAATCAGTGCAGTCCGATTCAAGTTTAAGCTCAATGATAAGCGGCCTCCTTTTTATAGCCGAGTCCAAACGGCATGCCGAAGTGCGACTCCTCTTTGAAGAGAAGTTTTACATGGCATAGTACCTCACAAATGTTGCCAGCATTAGGAGGGGAAAACCACCACTGATGGTCTCGCCAGGATTCGAACCCGGGCGTTCATCATAGGCGGACATGCTTACCTCTGCGCTACGGTGGCCGCCTAACACATTTCAGCCACATCGGACAATAAATGCGCCTTTTATGGGCCCAAACCCTTTTATGGGGCGCAAGACCTTAAATCGAGAGATCGGCCTATATGGCAGCTATATCCAAATCTGGACCGATCTGTGTCATATTGTAGAGGTATGTCGAGGTATTTGGCGCCATCCGATAATAAATGCGACTTTTATGGGCCCAAAACCTTAAATCGAAAATTCGGATAATAAATGTGGCTTTTATGGGCCTGAGACCCTAAATCGGCGGATCGGTCTATATGACATCTATATCCAATTCTGAACCGATCTAGGCCAAATTGAAGAACATTAAATGTGGCTTTTATGGTTCTAATAACCTAAATCGACGCATTGGTCTATATGTCTTCGAACTTAACCTGCTTATGGATAAAGAAAAGAATCTGTGCGAAGTTTCAGCTCAATATCCTGATTTGTAAAGACTGTGGCGTGATTTCAACCGATAGACGGACAGACGATAGATGGCTAGATCGTCTTAGATTTTTAAGTTGATCAAGAATATATATACTTTAAGGGGTCTTAGACGAATATTTTGAGGTGTTACAAACAGAATGACGAAATTATTATACACCCATCCAATGGTGGAGGGTATACAAATATGATCTTTTAACTACGCTCAAGAATTCAATTGTGAGATTGACATCCATGAAGACTATATATTCAAATATCAAATTGGAGAGCTATTGGACTTACACACTGCTGGCCTGTGGACGACCTCAACATGGAGACATGGGCTGCTATACACTTCTGTGTTCCAAATTTGATTAATATCGGAAGGAAATTGAGACACTATGAGTGCCAAAACTTTTTCTAAGTGAAATTAATGGATGAATAGGTGAAAAATCATTTGGTACCTTCTATTTTGAAAAAAAAATGGCAATCCATCTCAGAATTTAAAATGTTAAATAATATTTCTATTATTAGCTTGTGTTGAATTAAACTCATAATTATCATACCTCCCTCGTACATTCCCAGCTGTAGTCGCTAGCGCTTGAAAGAATCATTATAATTTGCTTCGTCATGTTATGTTCTAAATGTCATTTCTGTGTGATTGCTTAAATTATATTCCATCAAAAAATTATTTCTCCCTTCTTATCTATGCACCTTCGTTTCACAAAAATGTGAAAAGGCTACGGAAAAATATATGCCTGTAATAATACTACGTAAAATTAATTTTGTAGTTTCCGAAAAAAGATGATTAAAATTACATTGTATTTCTGGTGAGAGCTTTCTCACTCAACTCAAATGCAACTTAGGGATTTTGTTTCCTTAATTAAAACAATTGAATTTCTTTTAGCAGTACAAAAATAGTTTTTATATTTAAATGCATTTTTGAAATGCCTATAATTGTTGAAACGATTTTGCTTAAAGCGTTTTTTGTTTTGTTTAAACCGATTTTCCCACACTTGTTAAATATGGCTTTGAGGCATATCGACCAGCTGCATCGGTGCTAGCCACCAAAATCGTCTTTAAGTATGGTTTAATAAAAATAATAAAGGCAATAAATTTAAAATTTAAGTCTTTATTAGGGTTACCAGGTTTGTGTAGTTACAAGTTTACAAAACTTGTGGCGCTTAGGGTAATATTTTTTGTTTTGCTTATAATTAAAAAAAAATAGATCCAGCTACAATAAAAACAAAAAAAGTAAAAAAATTTTTTTTTGTATTCTTGGTTTTCTTGCGAAAGTTTCTACAGGGCGCAATTCTTATCTGATTCTGCAGAAATGTTGTACATATCATTGGGGAAGAACTTCCAACAACTGTTGATAACCTGATATAGTTGCCATATAAACTGATCTCCTAATGCGCCACGAGGGCGCAATTTTTATTCGATTTGTCTGAAATTTTGGAGGTGGTATTTTTCTATGACTTTTAACAGCCATGACAAGTACGGTCCATAGGGGTCAAAAACTTGATGTTGCATATACATGAGTATATATATTGAAATAGTCATTCAAAGAACTTGTCAAATGCGATCCATGTTGGAGGGTATATAAGATTTGGCCCGGCCCTGGAGACCATAGTAGAAGTCATTTTGTAAAATGTCAGCCAATTCAAATAAGAATTGCGTCCTTTAGGGGCTCAGGAAGTAAAATAGAGGGATCGGTTTATATGGGAGCTGTATCAAGCTATAGACCCATTCAGACCATATTTGACACGTATGGGAGAAGCCGTTGTACAAAATTTCAGCCAAATTGGATAATTATGGCACCCTCTAGAGGCTCAAGAAGTCAAGGCCCCAGATCGGTTTATACGACAGCTATATTATTGTAGGTTATAGACCGATTTAAACCATAGTTAGCAAAAATGTTAGAAACCATAACAAGACACTTCTTGCAAAATTTCAGCAAAATCGGATAAGAATTGGGCCTAATTTTTTGGCTAAAATTTTGACTTCCAACAACTGTGCCAATTACGGTTCGAAAAGGTCTATATCCTGATATAACTCCCATATAGTGTGGGGAAGGGGTGATGCCCTAAATACATGGTCCTACATTTGGATAAGAAACTTGTATTCTACCTTTATCTGAGCCCCATATTGCGAAGGTCAGTAAAAAATAGCTGTTTGTGGGGTATTTTGAGAAAAGGGTAGACCCCCAAAAATTGGTCCCGAAAGTGGGTATCAATTCTTGCTCTGCCCCCAATTTCTTTCATTTAAGTCCCACATTGACATGGTCGATAAATATGCCCGATTTAGGGGTGTTTTGCAAGATGGGGCTGTCCCCCAATCACTAAGCCTGAAAATATATCAGCAACGTGCTCTATTCTCATATATTTGAACCCCATATTGCCATTGGCCTCAAAATTGGATATCAAAATTTTTTATACCCTCCACAATAGGGTGGGGGGTATACTAATTTCGTCATTCTGTTTGTAACTACTCGAAATATTCTTCTGAGACCCCATAAAATATATATAAATTCTTGATAGTCGTGACATTTTATATCGATCTAGCCATGTCCGTCCGTCTGTCCGTCTGTCCGTCTGTCCGTCCGTCCGTCCGTCCGTCTGTCTTTCGAAAGCACGCTAACTTCCGAAGGAGTAAAGCTAGCCGCTTGAAATTTTGCGCAAATACTTCTTATTAGTGTAGGTCGGTTGGTATTGTAAATGGGCCATATCGGTCCATGTTTTGATATAGCTGCCATATAAACCGATCTTGGGTCTTGACTTCTTGAGACTCTAGAGTGCGCAATTCTTATCCGATTGGGATGAAAATTTGCACGACGTGTTTTCTCATGATATCCAACAACTGTGCCCAGTCTGGATCAAATCGGTCCATAACCTGATATAGCTGACATATAAACCGATCTTGGGTCTTGACTTCTTGAGCCTCTAGAGTGCGCAATTCTTATCCGATTGGAATGAAATTTTGCATGAGGTCTTTTGTTATAACTTTCAATAACTGTGCTAAGAATAGTTCAAATTGGTTCATAACTTGATATAGCTGCCATATTAACCGATCTGGGATCTTGACTTCTTGAGCCTCTAGAGCTCGCAATTATTATCCGATTTGACTGAAATTTTGTACGACGGATCCTCTCATGACCATCAACATACGTGTTTATTATGGTCTGAGTCGGTCTATAGCCCGAAACAGCTCCCATATATATCGATCGCTTTATTTTACTTCTTGAGCGCCCAAAGGGCGCAATTCTGACATTTTACACAGGTCTCCAACATATAATATAATTGTGGTCCAATCCGGACCATATCTAGATATCGCTCTAATAGCAGAGCCAATCTTTTCTTATATCCTTTGTTTGCCTAAAAAGAGATACCGTGGCAAGAGCTCGACAAATGCGATCCATGGTGGAGGGTATAAAAGATTAGGCCCGGCCGAACTTAGCACGCTTTTACTTGCTTTTACCTAATTTTTTTTCTTATATCAAATACCATTCACTGAAACCCCTTATTGAAAAAGCCAGTAAAAATGTTCGGTTTGGGGTATGAATATCCAGCTCCACTGTCTTGAAGACCCAAATTGGCTTGGTGAGCAAATACTCCTACATGGGGGTTGGTATGGTGGTGGGACGTCCCCTAGACAGTTGGTCTGGAATGTTGCTGTCAGAATCATGGTCTACCAAATACCTTTCATTTGAGCTCCATTTTTCCATAGTCGGCAAACATGACCGGTTTGGGGGTGTTTTGGGGGATGGACTTATTGACTTAGCTTTGAAAATATTGAAAATATTCGTGCTTTACTTCCAAAGATATTTCATTTAAGCTCCATATTGCTTTGTTCGTAAATTTGTCTTCTTTGAGGGACGTTCTCGGCGATGGGAGCCCCCCCCAACCACTTTGTCCCGCATCTGAATATCAAATTCGTGTTCTACATTCAAATACCTTTTATTTAAGCCCCATATTGCCATGGTCAGTAAATAAGTCCTGTTTGGGGAAGGGGTGGATCCCCAGAAACTTGGTCCCAAATTTGGATATCAGATTCGTATTTTATTCTCAATTACTTTTCATTTGAGTCCCATATTGCCATGGTCGGTAAATATGTCCGATTTAGTTGTGTCGGACCAAATACCAACAATTGGATACCACATACGTTTTCGAATTTTAAATACCTTTCATTTGAGTCCATATTGTCGTGATTGGTGTATATATATATTTGGTAGGTTTGGGGGTAGGACGCACCCCCCCCCCCACCCCTATAGGTACTCCATTCAAAATTTGGATACCAAATTTTTGTTTGTTGGTTACTATAAGAGAACATACAAAATTTCGCTTAAATCGCACTACCCATCACCGAGATCTGGCGTTTCCGAAAATTGGGGTAAGGGGGAGGGTCCGTTTCCCCTTCAGATATCAAAAACTGGAGTACCTTATTTTTACCGCGGGATAATTATGCACTATCAGTGAAAATTTCAAGAAAATAGAAACAAACACAAATTGATTTTTATATATAAGATGATTGAATTTTTTTCCTGCTAAGGCTTTGAAAATTTCGGGGTTTCTCTCCATATTTTGTCACACTTTCTGCAATTAATTCATAAGCACAATCATCACTTCAGAAGCTTTATATTTCACACGCTAATAAATTTTCTCTACACATTTGAAATGACTTTAATCACATAAACGTTGCCTCTTTGATTTAGTTGACACACTTACCTAACTACCAAAATATGTGCTGGTTACCTTAAAAATGTTTCAGTACAATGAAATGAAAAAGACAATAGTCAGCAAATAATTCTCACAAATGCCGGTGGTTATGCCAAACCCTCCATGTTGTTTTGCATTGAAAGAATTCTGTGTTGTGGGGCTTTCAACAATAGAACCTGTTAAATCGCAACATGGAAGCTAAACTCCAACATGCCAACAATGGCATGGAGTTAATTATTTTTTTAATTTTTCTCACAGATATCCAAAGTATGTTCGATTAGTTATCGACGTTTAAAATAATGCATGGGAGGAACGATTATTTTATTATTGTTTAATGAATTTCTTTTGGAGTATTTCTCTGACATATTGGGTGATATGTGTAGTTGAATAGTTTCTGTCTGTCTGTTTGGGTTTTTATTGTTTTGAGTTAAAAGTATTGGCGTTTATTCAACAATAAGCATCTAACCTCGATTAAGACAAATTAATTAACTAAACATCTTCCAAGGTAGCATTGATTCTATCTTGGAATATATAATTTTCCATTTTTTGGAAAAAAGTTTTTTTGAGAAACTAATTTTTACAAATGGTAACGTCCTTAAAATTTTATTTTAAGGAAATGGTTTATCTTTTTATACCCTCCACCATAAGATGGGGGGTATACTAATATCGTCATTCTGTTTGTAACTACTCGAAATATTCGTCTGAGACCCCATAAAGTATATATATTCTTGATCGTCGCGACATTTTATGTCGATCTAGCCATGTCCGTCCGTCTGTCCGTCTGTCCGTCTGTCCGTCTGTCCGTCCGTCCGTCCGTCCGTCCGTCTGTCTGTCGAAAGCACGCTAACTTCCGAAGGAGTATAGATAGCCGCTTGAAATTTTGCACAAATACTTCTTGTTAGTGTAGGTCGGTTGGTATTGTAAATGGGCCATATCGGTCCATGTTTTGATATAGCTGCCATATAAACCGATCTTGGGTCTTGACTCCTTGAGCCTCTAGAGTGCGCAATTCTTATCCGATTAGGATGAAATTTTGCACGACGTGTTTTGTTATGATATCCAACAACTGTGCCTAGTATAGTTCAAATCGGTCCATAACCTAATATAGCTGCCATATCAACCGATCTTGGGTCTTGACTTCTTGAGCTTCTTGAGTGCGCAATTCTTATCCGATTGGAATGCAATTTTGCACGACGTGTTTTGTTATGATATCCAACAACTGTGCCTAGTATAGTTCAAATCGGTCCATAACCTAATATAGCTGCCATATCAACCGATCTTGGGTCTTGACTTCTTGAGCTTCTTGAGTGCGCAATTCTTATCCGATTGGAATGAAATTTTGCACGACGTGTTTTGTTATGATATCCAACAACGTTGCCGAGTATGGTTCAAATCGGTCCATAACCTGATATAGCTGTCATATAAACCGATCTTGGGTCTTGACTTCTTGAGCCTCTAGAGTGCGCAATTCTTATCCGATTGGAATGAAATTATGTACTACGAATCCTCTTGTTGGTCATACATACGTGTTTATTATGATATGAATCGGTCTATAGCCCGATACAGCTCCCATATAAATCGATCTCTCTATTTTACTTCTTGAGCCCCCAAAGGGCGCAATTCTTATTCGAATTGGCTGACATTTTATACAGGTCTCCAACATGTAGTAATATAATAATAGCAGAGCAAATCTTTTCTTATATCCTTTTTTGCCTAAGGAGAGATACCGGGAGAAGAACTCGGCAAATGCGATCCATGGTGGAGGGTATGTAAGATTCGGACTGGCCGAACTTAGCACGCTTTTACTTGTTTATATTTTTTTTTTCTACAGCCGGCTCATGTAAATCAATTCCTATATTGTCGTATTTTAGTCGAGCTGAATGACCAATCGAAAGTTACACACAAAGGGTAGATTATTGAATGAATTTTGAAGAAAAGAAATTGCCAGATTTTTTCATAAAAATTAGAATACGGATACCACACCACTGGTAGACGCGTTTCGATTATTAGTAGACAATCATTTTAAACCCCATCGTGGATCATATCCGTCCGTCTGACCGGCCTATTGTTCACATCACAACGTCTGTTCTTATGTAGTTAAGAGCATTGCACAACGATTATGTGAAATCTGTTTAATGAGTACAGTCTTATCAATGAGTGCAGTCGGATTAAAATTAAAGCTCAATGATAAGGGGCCTGCTTTTTTATGCCGAGTAGTTGTAAGGTGTTAACCACCGCTGAAAATTTTTGTTGATGTTCACGCCAGGATTTGAACCCATGCGTTCAGCGTCATAGGCGGATATGTTAACCTCTGCGCCACGGTGGCCTCCCAAAAAATGAGATATTGTGATGAAATTTTGCACAGATCCTTAATCCTTCGCAGGTTAAGTTGTTGAACGGGCTTTATCGAATTATATTTTGGTATAGCTGTCATATAGACCGATTTACAGATATAAGGTCTTGAGGTGCATTTATTATCTGATTTTTCTAAAATTTGAAACGGTTAGTTTTCCTTCATATTCTTGATATGGTCCCGGTATAGGGATCTTTAAGCCATAACAGGTGCCTTAGTAACCCGATTTCGGTGGAATTTAGAAAAGTCAATCATATTGAGCATCTTAATATCCCATTGAATATGGTTAAGATCGAACAATATTTCGATATAGCTACCATATAGACTGATTTCACGGAAAATTGGAACAGAGAGTTCTATTATGCCCCTTGAAATCCATGACAAATATGGTCCCGATTGCTCTATACTCGTATATAGATATATAGAGGCCCCAGCAACACGTGTTAAGATCTTCCAATTGTGATTAAATATTTGGAATCTTAAAATCCAACAAAATGAGTTATTTTAGGGGAAGCCACCAAAAAAAATCGACATCGCTTTTTTTTCCTATGCACATTCCTTTCCAGTATGCACATTAGGATGGGTAAATTTGTGTGGACAAAAAAAAATAAATGAATAAAAAAAAATCTCACCAAGCGGTCACAACGAATACTAAGAAAATTTCTTGGGCAAGGTTAGTTAAGATTAGGTCAAAGTGCTAATCTGCCATCAGACTGACTTAGACGTTTTTGTCCATTGTGATACCGCTGGATTTCTATAGACTTTTCTTCTTCGACGTCCTCACAGTTTCTGCTGAAGTCGTTACTTGCAAATTTCATGTTTTTCGATCACTCCGTGAACTGCCATAAGGGACATAATGACTCAGACCTCTGTTCGTAGACTTCTTCACGTTTAGAGTGGGCCACATAACTTTGAGTGTTCACATCACCCCTCCCTTTGTGACCGTCTGTCATTTGTTGCCCTTCGGATCAGATACTGAAGTCTTAGCTAACATGTCGCTAGAAGCATACTCACAGATTCCAGTTCCCCTGGAATATGTAAGGGAGCTCCTAGTCCCTCAAGCTAGTTGCTAGTCCCTCTGTTCTAGAATTCCCTGGGATATTTCTGTGCCCAGGCAAATCTGCGACAATCGAGGGCGGTTTTTGATTTTAGAAATATGTTCCCCAGGGATTTGATGGGGATATTTATGCAAAACGTCGTTACAAATTCCACAACTTCTTTAATTGCAAGGATCTACGCTTGATACACACTACAGTGGTCGGGTAAACCTTCTCCTGGTTCTTCAGAGCACAGCCCAAACCCACCTGGTCGTCTAGTTTGAGCACGTATTCCGTACCGATGTCTACAGGGTGGCTGATGAAAGCCGCTACCAAAAAAAAATGTAATAACTTTTTTTCTATTTAATAATAATAATTTAATAATTAATTAAATTAATTAATTTAATTAATAATAATTTAATAATTAATTTAATAATTTAATTTAACATGAATAAAAGAAAAATGTATTCCATACACCGAAAAAAAAATGTAGCAATATTCATCATTGTAGCAATATTCATCAGCCACCCTGTATGTAAATTCAATGACCAGGAATATGGTAGTTCCGGTCGGTATTGTGCGACTTTGGTAAACGGAACATTCTCTTCTCCCAAGGTGTTTTTGGTACCTTATGCAGGCACCTGCTGTGTTGGCTCAATCCTACAAGGTTCTTAATAAATAGCCGAGGCCAGCATGAGTAGCAGTTCGATCTCGCGTTGTTTGGACCTGATCTAGCCCCTGGTTAGGAGCAGAGCACCATCTAAAACTCCTTCCGAACTATGAGTTACGGCACTCTGTTGATAATATGCAACACAACAACGAGCATCAAAATGCCGTTCTTGCGATTTTAGATCTAAACCACAGCCACCAGGTTCCTCCCCACTAGGGCCTCACCATAGTTAAGCTGGAACCGAAGTTCCAGGGGCTTCTGACCAGTGTTGCCACTCAATATTTTATATTTGTAGCAGCACTGAATTATTTCCTACTATAATTTAAGAAAAATCCTACCAAACCCGACCAAACTCTACCAAGTGTTCTACAATCCAAAAATGCGGTATATGTTTTTATATCCACCACCGAAGAGTTGTCCATTTTGCCATTCCTTTTGCAACACATCAAATTATACATTTTCAACCAAAGTGAACGTCGTTATATTCATGGACGATGCTCGACCGCCTTTTTGGTTGAAATCACTCTACAATAAATGCGCCTTTTATGGGCCTAAAAACCTTAATTCAAGAGACTGGTCTATATGGCAGCTATATTCAAATCTGTACCGATCAAATTGCAGATGTATGTCGAGGAGCCTAACATATTTCACTGTCCCAAACTACGGCGACATCGGACAAAAAATGTGTCTTTAATGGACCCAAGACCTCAAATCGGGAGATCGGTCTTTAATGCAGCTATATTTAAATCTGAACCGATATGAGCCAAATTAAAGAAGAATGTCGAAGAGCCTAACACAACTCACTGTCCCAAATTTTATTCAGCAGACAGTGTTTGCTATTTTCAGCAAAACTTTTTTCTATGAGTGTATCCTTCAACTCACCGACATTTTCGATGCTGTCTACTAACTTCTCATCCATCATCCGTCTCGTCGGTTCATCTTTCCCCTTTCCAAAACTTCCCTACCTTCACCTCCTTACTGCCCTTCACTTCCTTGTCGTTCTTTCTGATCTTCATCTCCATACAGACCTTCATATTCTTCACTGCATATCAGCACAGAACATTTGTCCATCAATTTAAAACAGAAAATGTCATACCCAGGAGATTAATTGTTAATAACTATCTTAAACGAAGCCTGGAAAGCATTAATCTTCCGTGGTGAAGAGCTATTATACACTTTTCATCTAATGGTCCCCCGTGGGGCCCTCCCGAGGAGACAGGTGCCAATGTGGGTAACTTGTATCTCCTGCTGAAAAGGAAAACTTCCGTCTTACATTTACGGATTATGAATTTACGACTAGACCCCTTTCGGTAGCCCACATTGCTGTCGCACGTAGTATATCTTTAAGAGTGCTGGGAAACTTCCTCCAACCACAATAGTCATGTATTAGAAAAATTTTCTTAGAAATAGTAGTAGATTCTGCCTTGTCGTTCAAAAAATTGACCCACCCTAGTACACATCATTAAGCTACTATTCAGGAACAGATTTTTAAACGATTTTCGCAGTTTGATGTCTACGAAAATGTCGAAAATGGTTATCAAACATAATGAAGACTGTTAAAACTTTTTTAATTCTATTCTGAAATAATAATACCAAAATCGTATCGCCATGTTAATTGTCTGCTTCAATTTGTTCTAAATTGCTTTTGTACAATTTGCGAAAAATGTATTAAAAATTTTAAATGTATTCGTTTGCAGACAATTACCAAATTTGCACATATTTTCCACAAAAAATTCCCATGAACATTTTCAGGGACAACTGTTAAAAAAAAAAACACCTGCTGCCTTGCTAGTTGATGGGTCTAACAAGTGAATACGCTCGTCACTACAAGACATTGACAAATGTTTTCCATCTTTCATGGCGTCGGATGTACAATTTATCATTGACTCAATGGCAACAATTAGTGGTATTTAAATTTGAACAAATTGTAAGAAAACAAAAGCTAGCTATAAAACAGTTTAAGCCATATTTGCATTAAAATACCACGAATAGAGCCATAATGCTTAGAAAAAAAAAACATGAAATTCTTAACTTAAATAGCTTGGGGGTAATTTGTGATTAAGAATCAATGACGAATGACCCATGGATAACCGTAACGTAAGAAAGAACTGTCTTCGAAGAAAGAATTTTTAAAGAAAGAAATTGTTAACTGTTCAGTTAATGTATTTTACAAAGCTCATTAACTAGAAAGAAGGCCTATCTTTGGCCCCTGATATCAATTTTCACCTATGAAAACAAAGATGAAGTAACAGTTTAGGTAAGCTTTTGTGTTGCTTACAAAGATTTCTCTCATCACATATTCGAGAACAAAAACTTGAATCAAAAACAAGTAAGAGCATGCTAAGTTCGGCCGGGCCGAATCTTATGTACCCTCCACCATGGATCGTATTTGTCGAGTTCTTTGCACGGTATTTCTTTTTAGGCAAACAAAGAATAATGGAAAAGAGTTGTTATGACATTGAAGATGTATAAAGTTCTAATCCAATTGAATGTTGAAGACCATAGTAGAAGTCTTTGGGTAATATTTCAGGCCATTCGGATAAGAATTGCTCCTTGTAGGGGCTCATGAAGCATATTCAGGAGATTTGTTTATATGGGAGCTATATCAGGCTATAGATCGATTAAGACCATATTGGACATGTATGTTGAAGGTCATGGAAGAAACCGTTGTACACAATATCAGCCAAATCGGATAAGAATTGCGCCCTCTAGAGGCTTTAGAAGTCAAGATCCCAGGTCGGTTTATGTGGCAGTGATATCAGGTTATGCATCGATTTGAACCATACTTTTAGCAGTTGTTGGAAGTCATAACAAAATACTTCATGCTAAATTTCAGCGAAATCGGATAAGAAATACGCCCTCTATTGACTCAAGAAGTCAAAATCCAAGATCGGTATATATGGCAGGTAGTGGACCGATTTCAACCATACTTAGCACAGTTGTTGGAAGTCATAACAAAACACTTTATGCTAAATTTCAGCCAAATCCGATGAGAAATGCGCCCTCTAGTGGCTCAAGAAATCAATTTAAATGTCTATAACTCCTCTTGGCTTTCCCATTCGGGACATACGATTCCGGAGGGTCAATACGCCGAGCTATTCGCCGCGCAGAATGGTCTGATGCAACTAGTGAATGAACCGACACACATTTCATGTGTCGAAGGGCACCAACATAACACTCATGACCTATTCATAACTTCGCACCCTGAGAAGTATGAAGTTAATGTCCATGCGCCTCTTGGTAATTCCGATCACTGCACCATTTGAGCGTCCTTTTCGTATTCTGCTCTTCGCGCTGCCTCTTCCCCAGCCCCGAAGCGGTCGAAGTATACGAAAGAGCACGTTGGGCTGAGCTCAACGAATTTTTCCAGCATTTTAATAAATTCGGCTGCAGCCGAAATGGAGCGGAAGTAAAATTAATAGGAATGAGATTGTTCATTCCGACTAAGAATTTATTGGTTAAATCAAAAGATAAAATTTGGTTTGACCGGGAATGCAGAGATGCTGTCAGATCAAAAGAGGATGCATTTAGGACTTGGCGTTGGAACAAAAATGTCAAGAGTACTTAGACAAGAAAAATTTCTATACGAACAGCGTCTTCGTGTCAAAGTTATTGCCTCTCCGAGAGGAAGCAAGAGCTTTTGGTCATTCATAAAAAGAGTAAAGGGCAACCAATCGGCAATCCCAACTCTTGCTAAGGATGATCAGGTATTCACTGACCCGGTTGATAAGGCTAATCTACTGGCTGAAATGTTTGCAGGAAATTCTTCCTTGCCGTTTAGCAATCAACCACTCCCCGTGATTGATAGTGTACCTAGTTCGGTGCCTCAGATATTCTTTCAAACACGTGGAGTTAAAAGGGTCCTTGCGGATCTCGATGTTAATAAATCTCCGGGCCCGGACGGTATATCAACACTAGTCCTTTGTAAGTGTTTTTCGACGCTTGCTCGTCCACTACGCAACCTTTTCAACCTTGCGGGTGTTTTCCCAGCGCGTTGGAAGGATGCGAACGTTCAGCCCATCCCCAAGAAAGGTGGGGCGAACAACCCTGCGAATTACCGGCCAATTGCGATATGCTCCGTATGGTTAACCATCATCTTGTCAGATACTTAGAGTCCAATGGTCTACTTAGCGACAGACAGTATGGGTTCCGCAGAAATCGCTCTACGGGAGACCTAATGGCATTTTTTTCGGAACGATGGAGTCGCTCTATCCACCAGTTTGGTGAGAGTAAGCTCGTGGCTCTGGATATCTCCAAGGCATTTGATAGGGTCTGGCACGGTGCACTTTTATCAAAGCTTGTCGCTTTTGGTGTCGGTAATAACTTCGTTTGGTTTATATCGAGCATTCTCAGAGATCGCACTATACGAGTTGTTGTATATGGGTTCTCATCAGATAAGTATACATTGACCGCAGGTGTGCCCCAAGGCTCTGTCCTTTCCCTTTCCCTTTTTTCTATTTTCATTGACGATCTATTGGATCAGGCTTCGAATCCAGTCTACTCATTTGCCGATGATAGTAGTATGTGTCACTCATATTCATTCGACCATAGGCCCAGTCTTCAAGAAATTGTGGACTGGAGGCGCTTTATGGATGAGACGCTCTCCCAGGATTTGTTGGTCATTTCCGGTTGAGGTAGAATGAACAGAGTAGACTTTAACGCACAGAAGACGCAGTGCTGTTTCTTGTCTCACAAGTGATTCACTGACCCATTTCAATCGCCGACATCTATCGACGGTATAGATATTGAGCAGTCAGATGTTCTTGATGTTCTGGGCATGAGGATACAATGTGATGTCCGCTGGTCAAAACATATATTCGAAGTGTCGAAAGAAGCATTCAAGTGTTTGGACTTTCTTAAGCTGTGCAAGAAATATTTCACCTCTTCTGATCTTCTCAACATCTGTACTACCTATATTAGGCCGAGGATGGAATATAACGCTCATATATGGGCAGGAGCTCCAAAATCATACTTGGAGCTACTTGACCGGGTTCAACGGAGAGCGATGGTGTTGATTGGGGACAGTAGGGTATCCAACTCTATTGCTTCTCTTGAACATCGTCGGAATGTGGGTAGCGTGGTATTGCTCTATCGTTATTTTAATGGCGTGTGTTCCAGGGATATTCTTTTCCTTATCCCTGACGTTAGGATGTTCACCAGGAATACAAGACTTGCCAGGAACTTACACCCGTTTGTAATTGATTGGCCAGTCGAACGAACCATGCATTACCGAGAAAATTCATTTTTCGCTCGAACCATTCATATGTGGAATCGACTTCTGGCTAATGTCTTTCCCACCGACATTGGCGTTCAGAAGTTTAAGACTAATATCAATAAACACTTCTCCCTCTTTCCCCCCTCCAAACCCTAACTTTCCTAATTGCCAACGCAATGCACTGCATATATAGGGGTCATTCCCTGCAAGTTGGTTACGTGAAAAAAATCGGATAGGAATTGCGCCCTCTAGATGCTCAAGAAGTCAAGGCAGCTATATCAAAACACGGCCCGATATGGCCTATTTACCATCCCGACCTACACTAATGAGAAGTATTTGTGCAAAATTTTAAGCGGTTATCTTTACTCCTTCGAAAGTTAGCGTGCTTTCGACAGACGGACGGACGGACATGGCTAGATCGACTTAAAAGGTCATGACGATCAAGAATATATATACTTTATGGGGTCTTAGACGCACATTTCGAGGTGTTACAAACGGAATGACAAAATTAGTATACCCCCATCCTATGGTGCAGGGCATAATCATTACATATCATGGCTACGTCGATAGCTTTTGTAAACTCTCAAATATCAATTAGAATACTTCTGGGTAGCTAGGCCAAGCATCAATCCACCCAGGGAAAGTCAAACAAAACTATCATTATGAATGTAAAGAATCCATGGAAAAAAATAATGCAAATGCGCTCCCAAAAGAGAGGTGATCGTGCTAATTGCCTTCTGGCAATTATTTACCCCCAATACAAAATAAATTCTCGGCTCTATTTTGTTCCATCTTAACCGGCCAGTTCAAAGTTTTTCTTCAGTGTGGATAGTGAGAGGAAAAATCAATGACCGGATTTCGATGGGGTTCACCATTGTCATGTCGTCGATGATGGTCAACATCGCCTTTCATGCGTACATTTGGAGTAGCACTTAGAAGTGGAAAAAGTAGGAGTTATACCATAATTAACAACAAATGTTGGCTTTGGATATTTGTATGTAAAGATTCTTATGACAATGGTTGGTTGTGTAGACCAAACATCATTATAAATAGATTTAAGTGATTTGTACAGCAAATGGCAAAGGTATTTTAGACGAAAATGTAGTCTAGGAATTGGAAAAACATGAACAATTTTTGTTCAGATAATTAGGGTCAAGTGAGGGTGGTGTTTTTTTTCTTGAGATAATTTTTAGGCCTTTTTTAATGAGTGAAAATTCGAGACTGCTTGTAAGATATCTGGATTGTTGTTCATTTTAACAGAATCTTTAATGTTTTATTCTCCATACCCGACATCATTACTTTGGTACACTGCATCATTATTTAGTACATATTAATGGAAAAGATATTGAACAAGTCAAAATGAATTAAGTCAGGCTGTGTACAATCGTATATACCCCCCCACAGGTTTATTTTGGTTGTCTTATTCCAAAAGAGTAATTAAAGATCTTGCCAGATATTAACATAAGATGTACAATAGATGAAATATGGGCTTAGAACTCAATTAAGCACATATTTTCACTTGATTGCCTCTACATTCCAAGACGGTCAGAGCTTTAAGAGCTTTCCGCTCTTAATTTTGCATAAACACTTTCAATACAGTTATGTTGGCTAAGATTATAAATAGGCTTGTCATCGCCGTAGGCTTGTCTATCCTGACATTTTGTGGCGGTTAGGAATCCAAACTTTTTAGATAACCCTTCTTTTAATACCCACCACCATAGGATGGGGGTATACTAATCTAGTCATTGCAAGACCTCGAAATATTCGTCTAAGACCCCATAAAGTACATAGATTCTTGTTCTTCTCGACATTCTGATTCGATCCAGCCATGTCCGTCCGTCCGTCCGTTTGTCGAAATTATGATGGCGGTCGAATGCGTAAAGCTAGCCACTTGAAATTTTGCACAGATACTTAATATTGATGTAGGTCGGGGATTGCAAATGGGCCATATCGGCTCAGATTTAGATATAGCTTCCATATAAACCGATCTCTCGATTTGCCTCAAATTTTGCATGTAAAATCTAAAAACTGTGCCTAGTACGGTCCAAACCGGTCAATAATCTGACATAGCTCACATATTAACCGATCTCCCGATTTGATTTCTTGAGCCTCTGAAAGCCACAATTTTTGTTTGATTTCGCTGAAATTTTGCAGATAGTGTTTATGACGACTTCCAATAACTGTGCAAAATACGTTCTGAATCGGTCTATAATCCGATATAGCTCCCATATAAAACGATCTCCCGATTTGACTTCTTGTGGCCCTGGAAGCCGCAATTTTTGCCCGATTGGGCTGATGTTGTAGTATTTCGCTATGACTTCCAACAACTGTGCCAAGTACAGTCAATAACCTGATATAGCTCCCATATAAACCGATCTTCCGATGTAACTTCATGAGCCCTTATTTTCGTCCGATTAGGCCGAAATTTTGCATGTAGTGTTCTGTTATGACTTCCAACAACTGTCCCAAGTAAATTCTGAAACGGTCTATAACCTGATATAGCTCCCATATAAACCGATCTCCAGATGTAACTTCATGAGCCCTTACAAACCACCATTTTCGTCCGATTTGGCCGAAATTTTGCATGTAGTGTTCTATTATGACTTCCAACAACTGTGCCATGTACATTCTGAATCGGTCTATAACCTGATATAGCTCCCATATAAACCGATCTCCTTGTTTGATTTCTTGAGCCTTTACAAGCCGCAATTTTGAAATTTTGCATGCGGTGTTCTGTTACGACTTCCAACATTTGCGCCAAATACGGTCCAAATCAGTCGAAACCTGATATAGCTGCCATTTAAACCGGCCTCTCGATCATCCTTATTCGGTTCCTAGAAGCTCAAATTTTTGCTGGTTGGACAGATGTTTGGTATGTAGAATACATTTATGCACTTCAACTAAATATATTTTGAATACATTTTTAGCAGAATCCATGGTGGTGAGTTCTCAAGATTCGGCTTGGCCGAACTTTGCACGCTCTTACTTGTTTGTACTCTTTTAGTAAGCAACAATTAAAAGCGTGTTAAGTTCGGCCGGACCCTCCATCATGGATCGAATTTGTCAAGTTCTTCGAATGACTTTTTCAAATATAAATGAGCATATCAAGTTATTGACCGATATGACTGTTGGAAGTCATAGAAAAATCCAGAATTTCAGGTAAATCGGGAAATAGCACGTCCGCCTATGACGCTTAACGCCTGGGTTCCAATCCCGGCGAGACCATTAGAAAAAATTTTCAGCAGTGGTTTTCCCCTCCTAATGCTGGCAACATTTGTGAGGTACTATGCCATGTAAAACTTCTCTCCAAAGAGGTGTCGCACTGCGGCGCGCCGTTCCGACTCGGCTTTAAAACGGAGGCCCCTTATCATTTAGCTTAATCTTGAATCGGACTGCACTCAATGATATGTGAGAAGTTTGCCCGTGTTTCTTAGTGGAATGTTCATGGTTCATCCATAGGCTAAAAAAGTCAAATTGGGAGATCGGGAGATCAAGTTACAAACCGATGTAGGCCATACTTGGCACATTTGTTGGAAGTGGGGCTATGCTAAAGCTCATGTCTATACAGACAAGCCCGCTTCAATTGACGCATTGGAAGACAACATTGAAGCATTTATTCGTGAGATATCGGCCGAAATGTTGAAAGGAGTATGCCAAAATGGGATTAAGCTGTAGACCATTATATGCACAGTCACGGTCATTTGCCCGAAACAAACTTCAAATATAAAATTTAAATTTATAAATATAAATATTAACATTTCATGCACTTTTCTGAATTTAATGTGCTTTTATTTTTAAAAAATTTTCTATAGCTCTTAAAAACTCACCCTCTATATTGGAGCTATACCTTAATTTGGCACTATTGTTCAATAAATTGGCTTACAGTTGCTCTAGAAGAGTAAATTGGGCGAAATACATATATGGCAGATATATCTAAATCTGAACTGATTTTTATAAAATTCAACAATAATACTAAGAGTCATGAGAAAATCCTTCCTGCCAAATTTCGAGAGAATCTGTTCGAAATGAGTTCAGTTTTAAACATAGCTCCCACATATAAGTTCGTCCGATTTTGAGAAATTTCGGAATAAAATGCTCAAAATTTGAAAGGTAGGATTCTCTCGAAATTTGGCAGGAAGGGTTTTCTTATGGCTTTTAAAACCACTGGTAAATTTCATAGAAATCGGTTCACATTTACATATAGCTGTCATATATGTATATCGCCTAATTTTCACTTCTAGAGCCACAGCAATAGCATTTGTACAACGATTTCCTCGACGACTACCACAACATCTAAAGAGTTTGGTCGAAATCAGTTCAGATTTGGATATAGCTCCCATATTCATGTTCGTCCGATTTGAAGCAATACTGCAAAAAAATGGTCATTTGTTAACCGATTTTCTCGAAATTTGGTACAAAGGATTTTCTTATGACTCCCGGCATTACAGGCCTTAATGTTTATCAGATTCGGTTGAATTTTGGTATCTGAAATACGTTTATGGCCTCTTAAGCCACACTTATTACGGCATATATAGGTCCCCCCATATAATCCAATCCCCGAATTTGACTTCTGCAGCCTTTAGATGTCACAATTTTTACCGTAAATTGGGCTGAAATGCCACAAAGAGGAAATCGATATAAAGAACATCGTTTATCATTGAGTCGCACAGTATTCATTGAGAGAATTCTTGAATAGGACAGCATTCATTGAGAAAGCTTTCCCGCGGTTTCTCAATGGACTGTTAAATTTTTTTTAAAGAAATTAAGACTTTTCTATAGCTTAACGAGTATTGAAATAAAACGACATTATTAACTTTTGTGTAAAAACTTAATGTTATTTATTTAAATTCAGGCGCCCCGGTAGCCGAATTGGTAGAGTGCTTGGATTATCAGTGAAGGAGTCGTGGGTTCGATTCCCGCCAAAAGCCTTGGTCTGCCGCTACTGTGGTATCACAATGGACTTATAATTATCTTAGTGAGTCTGTAAAGGACTGCCACTCTTACCTAACCTAACCCTACTTAAAATTCACAAATGTCAAATTTTTGATATTGTCTTCCTATTTATTGATGTCAGTTTTGATAACTGCTTTTCATCCATACCATAATTAGTGTCTTCTAATCGATTTTGTTATATTAGTTTAGTTCTCTCAGAATAAAATGAGTAAAGTCTTCGTATCTATGGGGATATAAATATTGTCCAACCAACCTTGCACGTATTCTTTGATATGTAATTTCTTAAACTTAATGGAGTTATAGAGAAAAAAATATTTTTCTACAAAAAATTTAACATTTACTCTCTAAGTGGCCAACATTTTTTTAAAAAAATTATTAGTCTGACCCTAATTTGTGAAAACTCCATTTGGTAGCATAACGAGTTTGTTCCCATGCTTAATCGATTTTATTCTGTTAGGTAGAAAAACTAAAAAATAACATCTATTTATTCCTTCGTTAGTCTTTCACTACATCCCACTGTCTTCATCATATAACCATTAACAGAAGTCACAGCTTAAGTTCACCCAAACAAAGGAGAAAGAAAAAAACAAACCAAACTAATGTTCATTTGTAATTTCGCTAATTTCAGATTTGTTCTAATTTAAGCACAGCAGTTTTATAAGGAGCCATAATGTCGATAGTTCAGGGGCCAAATGAAAGCCAGAAGAATGACTCGTACAAAAGATTGTACGAATAAGAGAAAAATCAAAAGTAGGTCTTTGACACCAACTCCCCTGATACACATAAAAATAGTAAGAGCTATGAAATACTAAAAAAAAACAACAAAATAACATCAAGAGTTATAGTTTAAGTTATTTGAAATAGACAAAATGGTTTTATGTAGAAAGGAGTTGGAAGCAATGGAATGTAATTGACTCGCAATTCAAAGGTGGCCGCCGTGGTGTAGAGGTAAGCGTGCCCGCCTAGACTACCATATGCCTGGTATCCGTAGTGGTTATCGCCTCATAATACTGGCGACATTGGTAAGGTGCTCTGCCTTTTGAAAAATGGTATGGCAGCGATGTATAAACTCCTCCTTAAAGAGGTACGCCATGCAGCACACCGTTTATCCAAATCTGAAGCGAGGCTTTTAGATAGCTCATAAAAAGTTTCATACCAAATTTCGTGCAAATCGGTGGAATATAAGGGATTAGATAAGGATAAGATTTTTAACAAATTCATTGCGTTTGTCTCCGGGCTAAAAAACGTCATGTCAGCACGGATTATTGTTAACCAATCGCCATAATATTTCATATTTTACTTTTTGGGATCATAAGGGAAAGAGTGAAGGATATCTGTAAGTTTCTCTATATGCTAAAAATTTTGTCTCCTTTATACCGTGGGATAGTCTAATAAACATGTTCTTAATCATAACGTTTGGGATTATTAATGAAAAATCCATTGAATCCATTTAACATTTATTTTCCATAACACTTAAATTTTTCAATACCTATGATATCTATCATCTCCGATATGCATATTAACCTCATTACGTCAAAATACACCATTTATAGAACCATAGCGGATATATGATCCGATCTGGACCAATTTCGCCAGGAACGTCGAGGGGTCTAACACAATTCATTGTCCTATACCATAAAACGGAAGATTCGGCTATAAGTGACCTATATACAAAAATACTCCGATCTAAATCATATTTACGATGTAAAGGGTTCTAAAACAACCCATTGTACCTAAATTAAGCTAAATCGGTTTAAGAATACTCCTTTTATGGGACCAAGAATTTATTGTAAATTGAGAGATTGGTATATATGGCTGCTATAAACATATATATATATATATATATATATATATATTACCCGATCTGGATGATATTTGGTATGAATGTCAATATGTAATCGGTTAATTAAAGCGCCTTTTGTTGGAGCACGAACTTAAATCGGGAGATCGGTATATGTGGCAGCTATGTCCAATGCATAGGATGTCAGGATGTATAAGAGTACAAAAAAACTCCTTGTACCAAAATTCAGCAAAATCGGTTAATACATTAATACGCCTTTTATGGCCCCAAGAACTGAAATCGGGAAATTGAAATAAAATGTTCACCCAACTTGTCTCTAAAAAAGTCCATTGCTACGCGTACTGTGTGGCATGTGGCACCGTCTTGTTGAAACCACATGTAATGCAAGTTAAACTCTTGTATTTTGGGCAAAAAGGTTAAATGTCATCTCACGGTCACCATTAACAGTTTCGTTACGATTCACATCATCTTTGAAGAAGTATGGTCCAATGATGCCACCAGCCCATAAACCGCACCAAACTGTGACTTTTTCTGGATGCATTGATAGCTCTTGCAATGCTTCTCGCTGATCTTCACTCCAAAAACGACATTTCTGCTTATTTTCGTACCCATTGAGCCAAAAATGAGCTTCGTCGCTGAAGAAGAAGAAGAAGCGCGCGACGAACTTTTTAACAGAGCACGCATTTTGATAATAAAATTCAATAATTTGCAAGCGTTTTTCGTTTGTAAGACGATTCATGTTTAAATTATAGACCAAACTGAAGATGTTTGACAGTGAAACAAAACACGAAACGTGCGTGAGCTTCTTAAACTACCCTTTATATAATTTACAGGGTTGGAGACCATCATAGCTCAAAGGTTACCATGTCCGCTTGAGGATTCGAATCCTGGCGAGAACATCAGAATACATTTTCATCGGAGGTAACCCTTTTCTAGTGCCATGTAAAAACTTGATTACATGACCACCACTCTATGTTCTTGTTTGTCTAGACATTCTATGCAAAGAGGATGAAAATAACAGAGACATTTTTAAGCTCTCAAAATTTTACGGCAAATACCAAGTTAAGAGGTGTCGGTAATTATTTCATTTTTTCTTCAGCTCTGCCGAAAAACTTAAAAAATCAAATGTACAGCAAAGAGAAAAAAAAAATTAATAAAATAAAGAAAGTTACACATATTGGAAGCTACAACTGCCGAAACCCTATATAAGTCCATTACGCCATAGTTTCCTTCACAGGAAGGGAAATAAAGCATATTTAGAAAATGCGAGTGACGCAAACTGCATGCCATTGAGAGCAGAATTCTTAAGTAATTGTCATTTATCTATATTCATAATTTCATTCATATTCATTTTTTATCTATTGGGTTGCCCAAAAAGTAATTGCGGATTTTTTAAAAGAAAGTAAATGCATTTTTAATAAAACTGAATGAATGAACTTTAATCAAATATACCTTTTTTACACTTTTTTTTCTAAAGCAAGCTAAAAGTAACAGCTGATAACTGACAGAAGAAAGAATGCAATTACAGAGTCAAAAGCTGTGAAAAAATTTGTCAACGCCGACTATATGAAAAATCCGCAATTACTTTTTGGGCAACCCATATATATAATTTATCTATGTTCTAAGTCGATTTCCATATACCGTCCGTCCTGCTGACGGTTTTCGAAACGCGCAAACTTTCGAAGGATTAAAGCTAGTAGTAGTATAACTGCCATATCGATATCCGATGTGACTTTTTGATATACCTCTAGCGAGCGCAATTCTTATTCGATTTGGCTGAAATTTTGAATCTCTAGCGAGCGCAATTCTTATACGATTTGGCTGAAATGTTGCCCGCGACGTTTTGTAATGACTTTCACCAACTGTACGTAAAAGGTTAAAATTGTTTCTTAACCTGATATAGCTCCCATATAAATCGATATCCTGATTTGACTTCTTGAACCTCAACAACCGTGCCAGGTATGGTCTAAATCGATTCATAACTTGGTTAGCCTTAATGATACCCTACAACACTACTGTGGTACAGGGTATTATAACTTAGTGCATTTGTTTGTAACACCCAAAAGGAAGAGAGATAGACCCATTGATAAGTATGCCGATCGACTCAGAATCACTTTCTGATTCGATTTAGCTGTGTCCGTCTGTTTGTCTGTCTGTCCATGTTAATTTGTGTACGAACTACAGGTCGCAATTTTCATCCGATCGTCTTCAAATTAGTTCTTCGGGCTAGAGACGAAACCTATTGAAATTGGAAAAAATCGGCTCAGATTTGGATATAGCTCCTATACTGCAATAATATATATATATATATATATATAGCTCCCATATATATATATCGCCCCATTTTAACTTCTAGAGTCACAGAAAGCGCATTTATTGACCGATTTTGCCAAAATTTTGCACAACGCTTTCCTTGACGACCAAAATGTCTGAGAAGTTTGCTCCCATATATATGTTCGTTAGATTTTGGGTAATTTACAATAATGTTCTCATTTGTTAACCGTTGTTATTACAGTTTGAACATATTTGCTTTGCTCGAAATTTTATACGGATTGTTTAATAAGCCATCTGAAAACATCCTTCGAGATCCATCAAAATTAGTTCAGAATTGGATATAGTTCCCACATTGTACTAATAGGTTGAGTGTGGGGTATTATACAGTCGGTACCGCCCAACTTTTGCCCATCCATACTGGTTTTATTTCTACCTTTGACAGATGCGATATATGTGGAGGATTTACATAAATAATTTACATATGCAGTACTATTTTTGGTATTCATATTTTAGTGCAACACAATTTGCCCAAACTTTTGGCCTTTCTTAGCTGGGCACAATTCAGACAACATAACCATTACTAAATACAGGCTGTTAAAATAGTCCAAAGAGCGTGTTACTTACCTTTGCCCAAAGAAAAAAATATCCAATATTCAAAAATTGCCTCGTTATCCACAAAATTGATGAGTTAATTTAGTTTTTGATGCTCTCTTCACACCATATACAATATGTTATTTCGGTTAAAAACAACTTCAATTCTTTTTAAAAAGATTCCAATACACTACAAACACTTTGAATTCCAACACGTTCAATGAAAATTGGTTCAATTTAATTCATGACAATGCCAGCAAAACACACACTTCTCTTTGTACATTTCATTCATGCATTTCTTTAAGAAGCTCTTGTTTGTTTTTCGAATTTTTGTCTTGATATGAGAATTTGTTCAAAGATTTGGTATTTTTTTCTCGTTGTTTTGTATATCACGATTTCCGAATTAAAAAATTTTGCTTTAAAGTTTTTTTTTTTTCGAATTCTTTTAACCTTTTAACTCACACTCGATAATTGAACAAAGAAAAAATCATTGAAGCCACTGTAACAAACTACACTTTTTCCGTATAGCCAAATCCGATAGAGCAGTTGGTACGTGTGGCATGCAACCAATTCAATCGACCATTTCAACCTTTTGTCTGTTGCTTGCATTCATTCGACCGCGTTCACCACCATTCGCATGTAATAACCCCCGAAATTGTTTTGCAGCTTTCGATGCATTCAAAGTGGTTGCCCGTTGTTG
This sequence comes from Stomoxys calcitrans, assembly GCF_963082655.1. Lineage (NCBI taxonomy): Eukaryota > Metazoa > Arthropoda > Insecta > Diptera > Muscidae > Stomoxys > Stomoxys calcitrans. The sequence continues at coordinate 41,651,175 of NC_081553.1, read as the reverse complement.
CTGCTGCTCACACGAATAGATGCGCTCTAAACAACCGTCAATGATAAAAGCCCAACACAGACTGAATGTCATGATCATCATGCAGCATGGGGAGATTTGTTCGAAGCCAAGTTTGTACAGCAACAGTGAACAGCACACATACACATATTAACTCGTATTCATGGTGTAGCCCAAGCAAGGTATATTTGTGCTTTCTTTTAATGCTTACAACCAAATGAATGAAAGAAAGAATTGCTGGTGCTCTATTCGGACCTTTGGCAAGATGGTCGTGTGTACAGTGAGTTTGAAGAAATTGTAGCGGAGAAAATATAAAACAAGTAAAAAGGTGTAAAGTTCGGCCAGGCTGAACTTAGGATACCCACCACCTAGGGTATATATGTAAACCACCATTCGTCATAATCTGGTGAAAAATGCATTATTTCTGTTCCCATAGCAGCTATATCGAAATATCGTCTGATTTAGACCAAATTTGGCACGGCATTGAGTGGTCTAATAAGTACAACTGATTGTTAAATTTTGTAGAACAAAATATTGGTCTTTTTGGTAGCTATCTCCAAATATAGACTGATTTGAAGCATATACGATACGGATGTCGATAATCCTAACATAAGTCACAGTGTGAAATTTCAGCGAAATCGGATTATAAATGCGCCATTTATGGGGCAAAGACTTTATATCGGGATATCGTTCTATATGCTATATACAAATCTGAACAGATTTGGGCCAAGTTGCAGAAAAATGTCCAAAAGCCTAACACAACTCACTGGCCCAAATTTCGGCGACATTGGACAAATAAATGTGCCTTTTATGGGCCCAAAACCTTAAATCAAGAGATCGGTCTATATGGCAGCTATATTCAAATCTGGACTGATCTGTGCCAAATTGACGAAGAATGTCGAAGTGCCCAACACAACTCACTGGCGCAAATTTTGGCGACTTTGGACAAATAAATGCGCCTTTAATGGGCCCAAAACCTTAAATCGAGGGATAGGTCTATAAGGCAGCTATATTCAAATCTGGACCGATCTATGCCAAATTGACGAAGAATGTCGAAGTGCCCAACACAACTCACTAGCCCAAATTTTGGCGACATTGGACAATACAAATGCGCCTTTTATGGGTCCAAAACCTTAAATCGAGAGATATGTAGGTCTATAAGGCAGATATATTTAAATCTGGACCGATCTGGGCCAAATTAAATAAAGATGTCGAAGGTCCTAACACAACTCACTGTCCCAAATTTTGGCGACATCGGACAAAAAATGCGCTTTTTATGGCCCCAAAACCTTAAATAGAGAGATCGGTCTATATGGCAGCTATATCCAAACTTGGACAGATATGGGCCAAATTGAAGAAGGATGTCAAAGGGCCTGGTACAACACACTGTCCCAAATTTTGGCAAAATTGGACAATAAATGCGCCTTTTATGGGCCAAAGACACTAAATCGAGAGATCGGTCAATATGGCAGCTATATCAAAATGTGGACCGATCTGAGCTAAATTGAAGAATGTCAAAGAAAGGTCGGTGAAGATTGCCCTCCACGAGATTGTGCAAAAAAGAGAAGAATCATCCGATGCCAAGACGTACACATTGGCGGTATGCCTTGACATCGAGAGGGCTTTTAACAATGTGCGGACCGACACACAGATCCAATACTTAAACCAGTACCGGTGAACCGGATCCATAGAGACTGGATAAACCATATGCTAAGGAAAAGGTAGATAATTTGTGGGTCCCATGAAATAAAGATAATGGAGAAGTGTCCACAAGGGGGCAATTTGTCGCCACTTCTATGTAGACTGAGGAGGTATGTGCAGACTAAGTAGGGATTTGCCTTTCTACGCAGGCGATGTTACAATACTTCTAAAGGATAAGAATCCGGATCAGCTACGCAGAAACGCCGAAAGGATTTTGGAGGTGGAATACAACTGAACTAGACCTGGGTGTCACAGTGTTAACCCAAGGAAGACTGAAATCTGCCTTTTCACAAGGAAAACGAATGTGAGCCAATTTGGCGTACCACGTTTCCTCAACTAACCGATTTCGATATCTTACGAGGTCAAATACTTAGGAGTAATTTTGGACAGTAAACTGAATTGGTAGTATCACATTCAGAGGCGTAATCAGAAGGCTCACAAATGTTGGATTCTATGTAGATGGGCCGTAGGAATCCGAGTATAGTTCACTGGCTCCTTAGCAGCGTGATAAGATTTAATACTTGTTAACGCCTCAGTAGTTTGATGGACTGCCATGAAAAAAGTGCTACATAATCATAATATAATAGATTTAGAGAACATAGGCGGGTCTATGAGAACCACGCCCACTAGGGCATTGGAGACTATTCTATCTGTGCTACCCATATACATTGAGAATAACTGTGAAAAATCCATTGCGGTTATGAGACTTAAGGCCACAGCTTCGCGGTATAGACGAGCGGCGATAGGAAATTTGGAACGAATGGAAGAAGTTTGCGGTCAGATATCTGTGACTACAATCGAGGTCGAGGCACTATTGTCATTTATTAATTCATGCTATAGGAATGGATCAAAGCTAGAAGACAGAGTGGGCCTGGCGATTTACATTGATAGCCCAGGGACTGACATCTGTTTCTGAATACCTGACCATAACACGGAGATCCGGGCGATCACGGAATGCGTGAGGTAGTATGGTGTTAGCGCGAGGACGTGGAGTGTGAACATCTTTGCGGACAGTAAACTGGCCATCATGGCAAAAACAACTAGGACGGTAAGGCTATGAACAGTCTTTTAGTATAAGAAGGAGATTAACGCCTTCTCTGAGCATGGCACAATCCACATTGTTTGGGTGCCGGGCCATAGCGGAGTAAGGGGGAATGAGCTAGCAGACAATTTGACAGTGAAAACCAGAGGACTACCGTCAATAAACATGGTAAGGTTAGGCAAGGTTTAAGTGTCAGTCTGCCATCAGAGTCCCTTAGACTTTTCCGCCCATTGTGATACTACAGGAATAAAAGAAGGAAGATGTCTTCTAGTTCCTACCGTTGAACCGTCCAGATCGCGATGGGCGACGAAGGCGCATGCAATATTATGGAACAGCGAAACGGTATGGTATGTCTGGGGCGGATTAATATCCGTACCCTATTTTCAACGTAATCTAATCCAGGCGTTCTCCGTCATTGGCGGACATGCTAACCTCTACGCTGCGGGGGTCATTCCGTTTGTAATACCTCGAAATATTGATCAGCGACCCCATAGATCAATATTTCGAGGCAGTACAAACGGAATGACCACCGCAGCGCAGAGGTTAGCATGTCCGCCTAAGAAGGTGAACGCCTGGGTTCAAAGCCTGGCTAGAACATACATTTTTTTTCAGCAGTGGTTATCCTCTTTTTATGTTGGCCACATTTTTGAGGTACTATGCCATGTAAAACATTCTCCTCAAAGAGGTGTAGCACTGCGGCACGCCGTTCGAACTCGGTTATAGGAAGGAGGCCCCTAATCATTGAGTTTGAACTTGAATCGGACTGCACTCATTGATCTGTGTGAAGTATGCCTCTGTTTCTTAATGGAGTGTTCATGGGCAAATTTACACATTTACAAACGGAATGACTAGAGTAGTATACCTATGATGGTGGATATAAAAATCATTAGTGGTCATCCCTCTTTGCATGCACTGTATGTTGGGTATCATTAAAACGAGTCGTCAAATAATCACTCTGGTGTTAACTTCAGCAGCAAGTGGCAAATGCTGAAATGGCTTGAATTGTTGTACCCAACAACCACCTAACTAACCTCTGTAATGTATTGTAGTTGGTAATTTTGTTGATCCAAGGAGTAATGTGTTTGTTTAGGCTGTTTATCTCTCTCATAATTTTAGCAGAGAAGTACCCGATCATCTAAAGGAGAAGAGTCAACAACACAGATTGTTGGTTTGTTTTTATTTTGCTAGTGCTCAAGAAAACAACCTGTGCAAAAGAAAACAGAATAGAAAAAAAACCAAAGCGCAAACAAGCCTCAGCAGTAAATGAAAAAATTATCTTCTTCACAACATCTGTACTTTACAAGGGGAAATGAAAATCAGAAACAAAAAAAATTAAGACCTTTTGTTATTATTATTTGCAATTAGATGCTTGTTGTAACATATTATTGTTCTCTTTGGTAAGCATCTTGATTTGGTAAATTTTTGGTGATTTATTGACTAGAAGAAAAACAAACAACAAATTTCAAAGAATCAATTTGAACACTGTGGGTTCTTGAAAGTTACAAGTAAGCCATCGTTTGAAAATCTATGGCTTTATCCTAATTCATGTTGTTGCAATATTTTTAGTTCTGTAATTTTTTGAATAACCATCATCCCTTTTTAGTATAAAAACAGGTAAAAGCGTGCTAAGTTCATCCGTGCCGAATCTTATATATCCTCCACCATGGATCGCATTTGTCGAGCTCTTTCCACGGTATCTCTTTTTAGGCAAACAAAGGATAAAAGAATATTGAATATTAGAGACCATAGTAGAAGTCATTGTGTAAAATTTCAGCCAAATCTAGTAAGAATTGCGCACTTAAGCGGCTGAAGAAGTAAAATAGGGAGATTGGTTTATAGGGAAGCTGTATTAGGCTATAAATCGATTCATGCCATATTCGACACGTATATTAAAGGTCATAAGAGAAGCCGTTGTACAAAATTTTTGCCAAATCGTGTAATACTTACGCCTTTTAGAGGCTCAAGAAGTCAAGATCCCATATTGGTTTATATATCAGCTATATCAGGTTATGGACCGATTTGACCTTATTTGACACAGTTGTTGAAAGTAAGAATAAAATAAGTCAAGCTAGAGGCTCTAGAGGCTCAAGAAGTCAAGACCCAAGATCGATTTATATGGCAGCTATATCAGGTTATGGACCGATTTGAACCATACTTGGCACAGTTGTTGGATATCATAACAAAATACTACGTGCAAAAATTCATTCAAATCGGATAAGAATTGCGCCCTCTAGAGGCTCAAGAAGTCAAAACCCAAGATCGGTCTATATGACAGCTATATTAGGTTATTGACCCATTTGAATCATACTTGGCACAGTTGTTGGATATGATAACAAAACACGTCGTGCAAAGTTTCATTCCAATCGGATAAGAATTGCGCACTCTAGAGGCTCAAGAAGTCAAGACCTAAGATTGGTTTATATGGCAGCTATATCAAAATACGGACTGATATGGCCCATTTACAATACCAACCGACCTACACTAATAAGAAGTATTTGTGCAAAATTTCAAGCGGCTAGCTTTACTCCTTCGGAAGTTAGGGTGCTTTCGACAGACAGACGGACGGACGGACATGGCTAGATCGACATAAAATGTCGCGACGATCAAGAATATATATACCTTATACTTTGTTTGCAACGCTAAGAAGGAGAAGAGCTAAGTATACCGATCGACTCAGAATCACTTTCTGATTCGATTTAGCCATATCCGTCTGTGAGTCCATGTATTCTAGTAATCAAAGTGCAGATCGTATTTGTTGTCCGATTGTCACGAAATTTTGCACGTGTCACTTTTTTGGGCCAAGGACAAACGCTATTAATTTTGAAAAAAATCGGTTCAGATTTAGGTATAGCTCCCATATATATCTTTCATCCGATATGGCTTTTTAAAGCTGTAGAAGCCACAATTTTAGTCCGATCTTCACAAAATTTGGCATTGGGTATTTTATTTGAGGTCTACATATGTGTGCAAAATTTCGTAAAAATCGGTTCAGATTTAGATATAGCTCCCATATATATCTTTCATCCGACATGGACCTTTATGGCTGTAGAAGCCACAGTTTTAGTCTGATCTTTAAAATATTTTGCACGGGTGTTTTATTTAACGTCCTAATATGTGTGGAAAATTCCATGAAAATCGGTTCATATTTAGATATATTTCCCATATATATCTTTCATCCGTTATGGCCGTTTAAGGCTGTAGAAGCCACAATTTTTTACCGATATTTACAAAATTTGGCATGGGGTGTTTTATTTGACGTCTCCATATGTGTGCAAAATTTCATAAAAATCGGTTCAGATTCAGATATAGCTTCCATATATATGTATCGCCCGATTTGCACTTGAATGGCCGTATTGGCTACAATTTTCAACCGATCTGCACAAAATTTGGCACGGAATTTTTTTTTGTTACTGCATTTTATATATCTGAAAAATTTCATAAAAATTGGTTCAGATTTGGATATAGCTTCCATATATATCTTTCATCCGTTATGGCCGTTTAAGGCTGTAGAAGCCACAAGTTTGGTTCGATCTTTAACAAATTAGGCATGAAGTCGTTTTTGTGAAGTCTTAATGTATGTGCAATATTTCATAAAAATCGGTTCAGATTTAGATATAGCTCCCATATATATCTTTCATCCGATATGGCTTTTTAAGGCTGTAAAAGCCACAATTTTAGTCCGATCTTTACAAAATGTTGCATGAGGTGCTTTATTTTACGTCTTCATATGTGTGTAAAATTTCATAAAAATCGGTTTAGATTTAGATATAGCTACCATATATATTTTTCATCTGATATGGCCTTTTAAGGCTGTAGAATCCTCAATTTTCGCCCGATTTTATATGAGAAGTTTGAATTGACGTTCCAATACGTGCGCAAAATTTCATTAAAGTCAGTCCTAAGTTAGATATAGCTCCAATGTGTATATTTCATCCGATATGGACATTTAAGGCATGTCCATATGTTTTGTTATGATATCCAACAACTGTGCCAAGTATGGTTCAGATCGGTTTATAACCTGATATAGCTGCCATATAAACCGATCTTGGGTCTTGACTTCTTGAGCCTCTAGAGTGCGCAATACTTATCCGATTGGAATGAAATTTTGCACGACGTGTTTTGTTACGATATCCAACAACTGTGCCAAGTATAGTTCAAATCGGTCCATAACCTTATATAGCTGCCATATAAACCGATCTTGGGTCTTGACTTCTTGAGCCTCTAGAGGGCGCAATTCTTATCCAATTTGAATAAATTTTGGCACGTAGTATTTTGTTATGATATCCAACAACTGTGCCAAGTATGGTTCAAATCGGATCATAACCTGATATAGCTGTCATATAAACAGATCTGGTGACTTGACTTCTTGAGCTTCTAGAGGGCTCAATTTCTATTCGATTTGGCTGAAATTTCGCAAGACGTTTTTTATTGTTACTTTCAACAACTATTTTAAATAAAGTACAAGTCGGTTCACAACCTGATTTAGCTGCCATATAAACCGATCTGGGATCTTGACTTCTTGAGCCTCTGGCGGTCGCAATTATTATCCGATTTGCCTGAAATTTTGTACGACGGATTCTCTCATGACCATTAACATACGTGTTTATTAAGGTCTGAATCGGTCTATAGGCCGATACAGCTCCCATATAAATCGATCTCTCTATTTTATTTCTTGAGCCCACAAAGGGCGCAATTCTTATTCGAATTGGCTGACATTTTACACAGGTCTCCAACTTATAATTTAATTGTGGTCCAAACCGGACCATATCTTGATATCGCTCTAATAGCAGAGCAAATCTTTTTTTATATCCTTTTTTTTGCCTAAGAAGAGATGCCGGGAAAAGAACTCGACAAATGCGATCCATGGTGGAGGGTATATAAGGTTCGGCCCGGCCGAACTTAGCACGCTTTTACTTGTTTTTTAATTAAAAACATTTTTATTTATATTCAATAACATTTTTAATTGAAAAAATGTTCTTGATATTTTTTCTGTGTAGATTGACTCTAGACAAAGATTGGCCAACAGACAACACAATACAAAAGTCCAAACGAAAACGCACGTGGGGATTTTCAATATCTTTAAAGTATTGTTTTTAATTAGATCCTAATTTAGCTACTATTGGTGTTATTTTTCTGACCTATTATTTTACCAAAATAAAAATAGTAATAAAGCAGCAACAAAAGTGTTAATGAATCATTCGTCTTAAGTCGATTGCATACAAGTAGACAGACCATACAATAGAACCTATTGTGTAAAAGATTAGGGGAGTTCACATTTTAACGGTAATTTGGAACCACTGTTTTAAGCAAAGCTTCTATCTAATTTCTCACAAGAAAAAAAAAACAAATTCTTAATGCCCCACTAAAAACTTGTTCGTTTATTCAAAAATTATTATAGTTTCCTCCCCGCTATTGTCTGTTTGTCTGTCTGTCTGCCTGTTTTTCCGTCTGCATCATCATTATGCTCCCATCATACTTGTATTAGGCGGTGTTGATATGGCTTACGACCAAAGACTTACTTAAACACTGAGCCAGCCCTGCCATTATGCTGTTACCAACAATGGATCTTCAATACAACAATACTGAAGTACCTTACCAAAATGGTTTTCTTATAGCCATTGTTGGGCGGTTAAATCCATTCATTCTTTTCTCACTCCATTGATTCCATGAGGATGTTTTGAATGTTTAGATGGTGATCATTCTTTTGTTGCCACATTCAATCTTGGATCATTTGTGGTTATTTGTCGATATTTTGCATGTTATTCGTTGTTGTTGTTGTTGCTTTTTTGCCGGAATTGTTTTGGGCCAAATAGACAATAAATGCCAATTTTTGGTGGTTATTGGTGAATATTTGTTTATGTTACTTCGGACGTGCTGTATCTTTGCCAAAAGGCTTTTTTATTTTGACATGGCGCATGGTTTTGTGTAATTTTTGACGTGAAAATTAGGTTAGTGTGCAAGTCCGAGGTGAACCCAATTTCTTGGCTATTGTCTTAATGTATCATCCAACAAAGTAGGTGATTAAGACAATCAAATGACATGAAATTGGAAGAATATGTGATAAAACCAAAGAAAAATAGACAACTTCGGTTTTATCTAATATTGGAATTTGTTTTATAAACTGTAAAATTTCTTTATTTAGGGAGATGTGTGAAGACTTAAATAGGAATTTAGAAAATGACATATTTTTGTAATGTGCCATTTTCTACTGTTGGTTGTTTGTATAGGAGATCGAAACTCTAAATAAAGTATGGTATTATATTTCTTTTGTGAACTACACCATAGAATGTTGAATAAAGCCCTAACAAGCTTATTATGCATCTTTGGCAAGAATGGTTGGAATAGGTAAATAACCTGATGTAGCTCTTATATAAACTAATCTATTGATATGACTTGTTGAGTATCTATTTGAGGAGATTTTTTTGTTATGAACTCTCATTGCCCTTTTAGTTTGTTTTTCGTCCTTAAAGAAAAACCAGTCGGGTGGTGCCGAGTGTATATTACCCAACACCTACCCTATAAATACAAAGTAGAAGTATATCTAGTTCTAACCCAATTTTGAATGACCTCTCTTTATCCTTTTTTTTGTTTTTCGTCCTTAAAGAAAAACCATTAAGGAAAGGCAAAAGTCGGGCGGTACCGACTGTATAATACCATACACCTACCCTATAAATACAAAGTAGAAGTATATCTAGTTCTAAACCAATTTTGAAGGACCTCGGCGGATGTTTTCATTTCTTTTTTCAAGTCACTGTGTCAAATTTCGGTTAAATCGGATTATAAATGCTCCTTTTTTGGGGCCAAGACTTTAAATCGAGAAATCGGACAGCTATAGCTGGCAGCTATATGCAAATCTTCATCGATCTAGACCAAATTGCAAAAATATGTGGAGGGGCTTAACTTAACTCTCTGTCCCAAATTTCGACAACATCGGACAATAAATGCGCCTTTTATGGGCCCAAAACCTTAAATCGAGGGATCGGTGTATATGCCAGCTATATCCAAATCTGAACCGATCTGTGCCAAATTAAAGAAAGAGTTTAAAGTGCGTAAAACAACTAATTTTCCCTAATTTCAGCAAAATCGGATAATAAATGTGGCTTGTATGGCCGAAGACCCTAAATCGGAGGATCGGTCTGTATGGCAGCTATATCCAAATCTGGACCGATCAAAGCCAAATTGACGGAGAATGTCTACTGGCCTAACGCAACGCACCGTCCCACATTTCACCAAAATCGGATAATAAATGTGGCCTTTATGGGCCTAAGACCCTAAAACGGAGGATCGGTCTATATGGCAGCTATAGCCAAATTTGGACCGATCTGGGCCAAATTGACGGAGGATGTCTACTGGCCTAACGCAACGCACCGTCCCAAATTTCAGCAAAATCGGATAATAAATGTGGCCTTTATGGGCCTAAGACCCTAAATCAGAGAATCGGTCTATATGGCAGCTATAACCAAATTTGGACCGATCTGGGCTAAATTGAAGAAGGATGTCGAAGGGCCTAACACAATTCACTGTCGAACTTAACCTGCTTATGGACAAAAAAAGAATCTGTGTAAAGTTTCTGCTCAATATCTCCATTTTTAAAGACTGTAGCGTGATTTCAACAGACAGACGGACGGACATGTCTAGATCGTCTTAGATTTTTACGCTGATCAAGAATATATATACTTTATAGGGTCGGAAATGGGTATTTCGTTGTGTTACAAACGGATTGACAGAATGAATATACCCTCCTTCGGTGGTGGGTATAAAAAACGGACCCCCCTCCAACGTTGACGACCCACGCAAACGAAAAAAGGACCATGATTTCCGGATCTACAACTGGAATGTCCGCACTCTTTATAGAGAAGGTGCAGTATACGCGCTGGTGGATGTGTTAGAGAAGTACAAGGCAGATATTACTGCCTTAGAGGAAAGGCGATGGACTGGGAATGACGTCACTGCAACACCTTTAACGCGAGGCATGAATTTGACTGTGGGTTTGTGGTTAGTCGGAGACTGAAACATCTTGTCTCCAGCTTTTCTCCGGTGGATGAGAGGCTAGCCACAATCCGCATAAAAGTCAAATTCTTCAACATCAGTCTTATTTGTGCCCATACCCCGACGGAAGACAGAGACGAGCAGACCAAGGATATTTTCTACGAGCGCCTAGAGAGAGAATATGACCGCTGCCCTGCCCATGAACCAAATTGATCACATTGTGATAAATGGAAGGCATTCATCCAGATTGTTAGATGTACGATCGATTCGTGGAGCGAATATCGATTCGGATCATTACCTTGATGCAGCAAAGGTTCGCATCCGTTTGAATATGGCGAGGAAAGTACGATCTAACACTGCACGGAAGTTGGACATTGAAAAGCTGCAAACAAAACAGATGGCAGCGGCATACTCCACTCGACTGACCCAACTGCTTGATGAAAGCACTCCTTGTTACGATGATATAATGGCGCAGTGGCAAAATTTTGCCCACTCAATGGAAAATGCCGGGAAATCCGTACTTGGGTACCGGAAGCCTCCCCAAAGAAAGCCATGGTACGACCAAGAGTGTCGAGATGCTACAGAAGCCAAGAATGCGGCGTATAGAGCAACCCTGCAATCAGTAACAGATGAAGGAAAGTTATCGGGATAAAAAGGAAAGAGCAGAAACGTCTATTCCACAGAAAGAAAAAGAAAATGGAAAGACGTGAGTGTGAGCGAATTGAGATGTACGGGATTCAGAATGAAGTCCGGAAATTCTATCAAAGAATTAAACATCAAACCGATGACTTTGGTGCAGGCACATTCTCCTGCAGAGACAAAGAAGGAAATCTGGTAATTGACGCAGATAACATGCTGAGGATATGGAAAGAACATTTTACCCAACTGCTAGTGTCCGACGTTGGCGGCGAAGAGAATAACGCAGAATCAATCAATGATGAGCCAGAATGAGGTCCAGGTAGCAGTGACCTGACTAAAGACCAACAAGGCAGCAGGTGCCGACGGGTTACCCGCTGAACTATTTACGACCGTATGCATCAGCTTATCTGCGCAATCTGGCTAGAAGAACACGTACTCGATGATTGGAACCTTAGCATACTATGTCCCGTACACAAGAAAGGAGACAAGACGGAATGTGCCAACTACAAAGGAATAAGTCTCCAACAAGATATTCTCGAGCGTACTGTGTAAAAGATTTAAACCTAAAGTCAATGAGATAATTGGACCCTATCAATGCGGCTTTAGACCTGGTAAATCCACCCTGGACCAGATATTCACACTTCGCCAAATCCTGGAAAAGACCTGAGAAGGACAAACCAACAACTACCATCTCTTTGTTGACTACAAAGCCGTTATTGATACCCCTTAACGTTCAAAGGTATTTCAAGCCATGTCTGAGTTTGGTATCCCTGCAAAATTAATAAGACTCTGCAGGATGACAGTAAGAATAGAAGAGAATCTCTCCGAACTATTCAATACCTAACGAAGTTTCAGACAAGGAGACAGCCTATCGTGTGATCTCTTAAATATCCTGCTGGAGAAGATTATACGAGATGCAGATGTGAATAGATACGGCACACTCATCACAAGAGAATACATGCTACTCGCCTATGCCGAAGACATCGACATCATAGGTCGGTCACTGAAAGTAGTAACTGCAGCCTTTAAAAGAATCGATAGAGAGTCAGTGAAAATGGGTCTGGCAGTAAATGGAGATAAGATAAAATGGATGGTTTCAACTCCCAAAACACCTTGTACAACCGAGCAGATAAAGAAAATGGAGAAAGTTGGGAACCACAACTTTGAGTTACTAAGTAACTTTACTTACCTTGGCACTGCCGAAACCGACACGAATGACACCAGTTTTGAGATAAAGCGAGGAATAATACTGATGCTACTTTGGACTAAGTAAGCAGTTTAGAAACAAGGCCGCCTCTTGACAGACAAAGATTACACTATACAAGACACTGATACTACCCGTGTTGTTATATGGTTCTGAGGCATGGGTATTTGTGAAAGCAGATGAGGCAGTGTTTGAAGTATTTGAGAGAAAGATTCTTCGTAAAATATATGGACCAGTTTGCGATAATGGAGAATATAGGAGCCGTATGAACCACGAGCTGAATGATAGCATAGGTACACGCATCAAAATACAACGACTGCGTTGGCTAGGTCATGTTGTCAGAATGGATGAAGAAGCTCCAGCAAAGAAGTCATTTGAAGGCAAACACGGTGGAACACGCAAACCGGGAAGACCAAAAGCCCGTTGGAAAGATCAAGTAGCGAGAGACACCTCGAAACTTGGTGTCAGAGATTTTAGAATGAGCGCAGAAGATCGAGGCGCTTGGAACGCTATTCTACGTTCGGCTAGTTGAACAAATACGCTGTCATAGACAATTAAAGTAAAGTTATATCTAAATCTGGACCAATTTCCATGAAATTCATCAATAATATCGGAATCCTTCCTTCCAAATTTCAAGAGAATCGATTGACAAATGACCATTTGATTGCATTACTACTGCAAATCTGATGTACCTATATATGGGAGCAATATCCAAATATGAACCGATTTTTTCCAATTTCAACAGGCTTCGCCTCTAGGCCGAAAAAAATGCTCGTACCAAATTAGAAGACGATCGGATGAAAACGGCGACCTGTACTTTTTACACAAATTAACATGGACAGACGGACATAGATAAATCGAATCAGAAAGTATTTCTGAGTCGATCGGTATTCTTATCAATGGATCATGCAAAGTTTAGCCCAGCTGAAATTTTTACTTGCTTTGAATAACAGTGTGCGTTGATGGGGCTATTTGAGTTCCATTTTATTTTAAATGTAAGCTATTTGCCCTTAAATATCTGCATTTTTATTCTGTATGCATTTTGTCTTGTGGCATTTCCGAAACTCAAATTATTCAAATTGAACTCAATTTACGCTTTAAGGTATATATAATCGCAATTATGAGTTGTTATCTTGCCTTTGGTCATTTTTACCAACAGCGAAGCTATTTAGTACAGATGTCTCTTCTAATGACCTATCAAAGAAAAGGAAAAAAAGTATAAAGGAGGTGAAATAATTATGTGTAACCTTGACTGTGTAACCGACAAACAGGGCATGAAGGTACCCAGTCTTCAGGCTAAAATTACCACGTATAATTTTCGTTGATGTGATTATGTTGTTGGTGTCATTGCTGCCGCCTTTGAGTATAGAAGGCAGACTTAACGCACCGTTAAGTTCAATAAATGAATATTAAGTACACTTTTAAGCGCACCGAAACTAATGGCAGCCCGCCAATGTAATGCAAATGGGGGATGGGCGGCAATGTGTGAAGTAAGAAACATTTCTTAGGAAAAGTTTTAGGGCTTTTTCATCTGTGTATTCGTTACACATATCCAACGGTTGGTATCATTGAAATATAGGGATATCTTATAGTTATTACGAGGCTTGGTGTATGTATCGGGTTTGCCAATAAGGACTTCACAACTTATTTTATACCCTCCACCACAGGATGAGGGGTATGCTAATTTCGTCATTCCGTTTGTAATACCTCGAAATATGCATTAAAGACCCCATAAAGTATATATATTCCTGATCGTCATGACATTTTAAGTCGTTCTAGCCATGTCCGTCCGTCTGTCGAAAGCACCCTAACATTCGGAGGAGTAAAGCTAGCCCTTTAAAATTTTTCACAAATACTTCTTTTTAGTGTAGGTCGGATGGGATTGTCAATGGGCCATATCAGTCCAAGTTTTGATATAGCTGCCATATAAACCGATTTTGGATCTTGACGTCTTGAGCCATTAGAGGACGCAATTCTTATCCGATTTGGGTGAAATTTTGCATGAGGTGTATTGGTAGAGCACTCAATTCTTATCCGATTTGGCTGAAATTTTGCATGAATTTATTTGGTATGACTTTCAAAAACTGTGCAAAGTATGGTTTAAATCGGTCAACCTGATATAACTGCCATATATACCGATCTTGACTTCTTGAGCCAATAGAGGGCGCAATTCTCATCCGATTTGGCTGAAATTTTGCATGAAGATGTTTTTTATATATTCCAACAACTGTATTAAGTATGGTCCAAATCGGTCCATAACCTGATATAGCTGCCATATAAACCGATCTTGGATCTTGACTTCTTAAGCCACTGGAGAGCGCAATTATTATCCGATTTGGCTGACATTTTGCATGAAGTTATTTGGTATGATTTTCAACAACTGTGCTAATTATGGTTTAAATCGGTCAACCTGATACAGCTGCCATATATACCGATCTTGAATTCTTGAGCCAATAGAGGGCGCAATTCTCATCCGATTTGGCTGAAATTTTGCATGAAATGTTTTTACGACTGGACCATTTTGTGAGATAACACGTTCTCCAAACTTGGTTTCCAATAAATTGATTATGACATTCGCTATGTGACTTGTGGCACAGTACTATTGGAACTAAATGTCCTCCAAGTCCATATCACTCAATTGGGTACAAAAATATTGTGTAATCGTAAAAAGGGAGGGGTTCCCATACACAGTAACATACCGGTCATGATCATCACGGAAGAGGTACGGCCCAATGACACCGTCGGCCCATTAGCCGCACCAAACCGTAACTTTTTCGGGATGCAATGATGACTCATGGAGTGTGGATTGCTTTATGACCAATAGCACATGCTTTGCTTTCATTCAATGGTAGGTCGATTATGACGACTATTAATTGGACGTAGCGCTATTAACGTTGAGGCCACTGACTCCTAATTTCGGTAGTAAATTTTAATAATTTCGACTTTGTTGTTGGCTCGTACATCTTTCCATCATGAAATGGCAAAACTTACTGAAGAGAAATGTCAAAAGAACGGCAAAATATGGCGTCCCTGTTGAAGAACCATTTATCTTTAATTTAAAGTAAGATATGAACAAGTTTGTTCATATCTTAACAAAATTTTTATTTTATTTGACGTCGCAGTATGTGCATACATTTTTATTTAAATCGGTTCAAGTTTAGATATAGCTCCCATATTTATCACTCATCCGATATGACCCTTAAGGCTGTAGTAGCCAAAATTTAAAACCTTTCTTTAGAAAATCTTACAAGGTTTAATGCCATATTTCAAAATGCAAAATTTAAGTCTGACTAGATTTCGACGAAGGTTCTATGTACTAAAAGTAGTACGTAGACTCGGTGGTAAAGGGTATTATATAGTCGGCTCCGCCAGACTTTTGCCTTTCCTTACTGATTTCGCATTAAAATCTCCCAAAAAGATTTCTATATTATTGGCGGAATAGCGGTCATATTGTCTCTCTAGGCGCTCAAAGAAAATATCCTTGGTCTGCTCGTCCTTGTCTTCCGTCGGGACATGGACGCATACAGGGCTGATGTTGAGAAGAGTTTGGTCTTTATGCGGAATGTGGCTAGTCCCTCATCCTCCAAAATAAACCTGAAGACAAGGGGTTTCAGTCTCCGACTAACCACAAATCCACAGCCAAATTCATGCCTCCTTTCATGGAATCTATAATACAGGTCGCCACCTCTCGGTGTTCTTATGAAGCCAATCGCTAGCTATCGCTCTTCCTGTCTGCCTTGTATTTCTCCAATACATCCGCCAATGCGTATACTGCACCCTCTCTATAAAGGTGCAGATGCACAAATCATGGTCCTTAAAATGTTTGTGGGGAACGTCAACATAGGGAGGATTCGTTTTAATCTTCTTCGTTTTTCAAAGTAATTTCTTCAAGTTTTTCGGGTGATGGGCTACTAACATAACGCCCCAACCCAAGTTTTTATCGTTCTACAGAAGAACTTGTGGCACATTCTGGCTCACAACCTTCAATGGCTGTAAAAGGGTAGCTGTAAAGGTGACACCGCTCGAGGTTTGTGTCCACAATTGAGATGAAGGAAAACCAAGAATAGTCTAGATTTTGTCAAGTCAAAACCAATCAGAACCGTTGCTTGTTTTCCAACATACCCCAGGTCACCCCTTAAGTCCATAACAGGCTCATTTGTTAGCCAATTTCGCTGAAATTCAGAACAGTGGGTAAGACTAAGCTCATTGAAATCTGACCAGAATATGGTCCATATCAGGCCATATTTAGATATAGCTGCCATATAGACTGATCTGCCGATTACTGGTCCTAGCAAGGCCATTTTTTTCCAATTTCACAGAAATTTGGAATAGAGAGTTGTATTAGACACTGTGTCCCTATTCCTTAATGGAATGACATCCTTGTTAATTATTGTAGTGGGTATCCAAAGTTCGGCACGGCCAGACTTAATCCTTTTTATACCCACCACAGTAGGAGAGGGGGAATATTCATTTAGTCATTACGTTTGCAACACATCGAAATATCAATTTCCGACCTACAAAGTATATATATTTCGGATCGTCGTAAAATTCGAGAACGATTTAAAGATGTCCGTGTGTCTGTCCGTCCGTCTGTTTTAATCACTCTACACCCTTCACAAAATTGAGATATTGGGCTGAAATTTGGCACAGATATGTCTTTTTGATCCACGCTGGCTAAGTTCTTGAACAGGACAAATCGGCGCATATTTGGATATAGCTGCTATATAGACCGATATGCCGATAAAGGGTCTGAAGCCCATAAAAGCTTTATTTATTACCCGATTTCGCTGAAATTTGAGATGGTGGGTTATTTTAAGCCTCATGACATCTGACCGAAATATGGTTCATTGGGCTATATTTAGATATAGCTGCCATATAGACCCATCTGCCGATAAAGGGTCTGAAGCCCATAAAAGCTTTATTTTTTAACCGATTTCGCTAAAATTTGAAACGGTGAATAGTTTTAGGTCTAACAACGTAGAACCCAAATATAGTTCAGATCGAACTATATTTAGACATAGCTGTCATATAGACCGATCTGCCGATAAAGGGTCGGAAGCCCATAAAAGCTTTATTATCTATCCGATTTCGCTAAAATTTGAAATGGTTAGTAGTTTTGAACCTCCCGATATTCGAGCTTAATATGGTTCAGATCGGACTATATTTAGATATAGCTTCCATATAGACCGATCTGCCGATAAGGGGTCTGAAGCCCATAAAAGCTTTATTTTTTATCCGATTTCGCTGAAAATTGAAATGGTTAGTAGTTTTGAGCCTCCCGATATTTGAGCTTAATATGGTTCAGATCGAACTGTATTTAGATATAGCTGCTATATAGACCGATCTGCCGATAAGGGTTCTGAAGCCCATAAAAGCTTTATTTTTATCCGATTTTGTTGACATTTGAAATGGTTAGTAGTTTTGAGCCTCCCGATATTCGAGCTTAATATCGTTGAGGTCGGACTATATTTAGATATAGCTGCCATATAGACCGATCTGCCGATAAAGGGTCTGAAGCCCATAAAAGCTTTAATTTTTATCCGATTTCGCTGAAATTTGAAATACTAAATTCAACAATGACTTATATTTATTAGACTCCTCAATATCCGCGCCGAATTTGGGTGCATAAGTTATCTAATATTCTCCGGACTTTGACGAAAGGTGGTTTACATATATACCCGAGGTGGTGGGTATCCAAAGTTCGGCCCGGCCAAACTTAACGCCTTTTTACTTGGTAACTTGTCTGGGATATCCTATAGAGACCGATCTCCATACTTAATTTTGAGCACTTAGATCACACAATTCGTTTTCCATTTTCCACAACTTTCAAATGGAACTGAGAAGATATAACACTCCAAATAGTGTAATGTAGGGAATTACAAATGGAAATGGATTTACACAACTTATATACCCTCTATCATAAAGCGGCGAAATGAAAAATGCCCCCCTTAGCTTAAAATTTCGAGTTTTTATCTTCAGCCGTCAGCTTATGATTGATCAATTAAACTAACCTTCAAAAGTTTTCTTTATCTTTTATTTAAATAAGAGTCTCAATCACATTGATTCCACAAAAATACTGGGTTGCCCAAAAAGTAATTGCGGATTTTTCATATAGTCGGGTTTGACAAATTTTTCACAGCTTGTGACTCTGTAATTGTATTCTTTCTTCTGTCAGTATCAGCTGTTACTTTTAGCTTGCTTAAGAAAAAAAGTTTAAAAAAAGTATATATGATTAAAGTTCATTCTAAGTTCTATTAAAAATGCATTTACTTTATTTTAAAAAATCCGCAATTACTTTTTGGGCAACCCAATAGTTAGGGAAACATGCATGTAATAGATGTGATATCTTGCAATTGTTATGCGTGGCCTTTTGGGCGGAACTCTACGTTTTGTGCGATTTCCTCCAGCTGTTTTTCTGGACAGGTTCATCTGTTTCAATTCCAATTTGCTTTGTGTGATGCCTAAGGTTGTCTGTGATTGTTGTTTCTTTGGAAGCTATTTTGCCGTTGTTGCCAATAATCACAAAATTAGCCTTAATTTGGTAGGAAAATAAACATCAGCGGAAGACGGCACAATGGCTTTATTCCCATGGTACAGGGTGTTCACATCTACCAAAATGTGAAAAAACCCCAACATTCAATTGATTATTTACTTTATGGGTGAGCAGAGCAGGGCAAAGCAATCCCTTGGACAGGTCTTTGCTATGGAGGAATTTTTTTTTCTTTTTTTTGGGTTAATTTTATTTTCTTTTGTGAGATATTTTTTTTTAAATTTTATTTTAGGAGTTTTTCTATTCAAGTCTTTTTTGGTATGGTATGAGGTAATACCTACTCGAATATTCACCATTGCTCGAGTTTTTTTTTATATTTTATTTAACGCAATTTGTTGTTAAATTGTGAAGATACGAGTATGTGTGCTCATGGTTATTTTGGTAGAGTGGATGTAATTGTTTATTTTGTACCATTTTGCCTCAATTTTGCAACATTCACTGAATGATGATAATCGAGGTGGTGATTATGGTGGCTGGAGTTGGTAGAGCTTCACTTATTTCGCGGTATGTTATCATCACCATAGCGCCACCTTCCCTCATGTGTATCGAGTGCTAACAAAATTGCCTGCTACGATCTTTTGGTCTTCTATTGACTAGCGTTGGGATGGGTGGTTTGTTGGTTTTGATGTGGAGGCCGCTTTGTCAGACAATTTCAGGGTGTTGCCATTCTTCTCACGCGTAGTAATTTGCTATAAAATGTTGTAAATTGTTGCTGGAAAAGTTTTACAAGTTTTTTGTTTTTTTTTTTTGGTGTGTTTGAAGCTTAGCCATGAACGCATTGGAGTTTACACTTTCCGGGTGTGTTACACATTGTCATTTAATTTATGTGGCATCAATTAAAACAGTTCCCATTAACTTGATGAGAGGTGGAACCGTTTATCATCACCTACCACTTTGAAAGTATTAATTGTGATCTGTCACAAAAAGGCCATATCAACAACCGCCAAAAATAAGTATTTCTCTGCAGACAGTTGTAACAGAGATGGAATCCAACACCATATTTATAATTTGGGAAGAGCTAAAATCACCAACCTTTCACGCAAAACGCAGCAAGCGTGAGATTCCTTATAAGAGTCTGGGATTTCTTTTACGAGTATGAATCTGGAATTCCATTTTAAAAACCAATGGGTCTATCTCTCTTCCTTCTGGGTGTTACAAACAAATGCACTTATTTATAATACCCTATACCACAGTGCTGAAGTAGGGAATATTCAGGGAATTCTCTATCGGTATCTAGAATTGCTTACAGGAATCTAGGATAACTTACTGATATTTGAGATTTGTTATAGGATTCTGGAATTACTAACAGGAATCAGAAATAACTAACTGGAATCTGAGATTCCCCTTAGGAATCTGCCACCCTTGTAAACAGCAAACGAACATATCCTAAAAGTATCTGGAATTTCTAGGAGGAATCCAGGATTACTACTGGACTGCTTATGACAAACCGTGACTCCATTAGAAAATTCTTGTGGAAATCAGGGATTCCTTAAAAAAATCCTTGCAGGAAATCAGGAATCTTGTGGCAATCTGGGATTCATTATAGGATTGCTTACAGGAAGCTAGGATTCCTTATAGTAATTATCGATTCGTTACAGAAATTTGGGATTCGTTGGAGAAACATGAGATTCCTTACAGCAATCTATTATTCCTTACAGCAATCTATGATTCCTTACAGCAACCTAGGATTCTTACTGGATTGATAATAGTAATACTTCTAGAATTCCTGGGACTAGAATCTGGGATTACTTAGAGGAATCTGAGAATCCTCATAGATATCTGGGATTCATTACAGGAACTTGGCATTCGTTGCAAGAATCTGGCATTCGTTATATTAGTCCTGCATTCCTTTTAAAATAAATAAAACTCGATTTTTTTAAAGGAATCTGGGATTCCTAATAGAAATCTGGGATGCCTTATAGAAATTGGGGATTTCTCATAGAAATGTGGAAAACCTTTGAGGAATCTGGAATTTCTTATAGGAATCTGAGATTCCTAAGGGGATTCCTCAGAGGAGCTTGGTATTGTTTAGGGAAATCTTAGGCTCCTTAAGGAAATTTGGGACGCCTTAAAGGAATCGTGGGCTCCTTAGGGGAATCTGCTACTCCTTGGGAGAATCTGGGATTCCTTAAATTAATGTGGGATTTCTTAGAGGAATTTGGTATTCCCAAGCGGAATTTGGGATTCCAAAGCGGATTGAAGTCCACAGAGGAATCTGAAATTCATAAGAGGAATCGGGATTTGCTTAGAGGGATCGGGATGTCCTTAGAGGAATCGGGATGTCTTAGAGAAATCTGCGATTACTCCAAGGAATTCCTGGGAGGAATTGGGGATTCCTTAGGGGAATCGGGGATTTCTTAGAGGAATCGGGGATTCCTTAGAGAAATCGGGGATTCCTTACAGGATTCGGGGATTCCTAGGAGGAATCGGTGATTCCTTAAAGAAATCAGGGATTCCTTAGAGGAATCATGGATTCCTTAGAGGAATCAGGGATTCCTTAGGGGAATCAAAGATTCCTTGGAGGAATCAAAGATTGCTTGGAGGAATCAGAGATTCCTTAGAGGAATCAGGGATTCCTTAGAGGAATCAGGGAGGAATCAGGGGTTCCTTGGAGGAATCAAGAATTCCTTGGAGGAATCAAGAATTCCTTGAAGGAATCAGGGATTCCTTGAAGGAATCTGGGATTCCTTGAAGGAATCTGGGATACCTTGAGGGAATCAGGAATTCCTTGGAGGAATCAGGGTTTCCTTGCAGGAATCAGGGTTTCCTTGGAGGAATCAGGGGTTCCTTGGAGGAATCGGGGATACCTTGAGGGAATCAGGAATTCCTTGGAGGAATCAGGGTTTCCTTGGAGAAATCAGGGTTTCCTTGGAGGAATCAGGGGTTCCTTGGAGGAATCAGGGATTCTTTGCAGGAATCAGGGATTCCTTGCAGGAATCAGGGATTCCTTGCAGGAATCGGGGATTCCTTGCAGGAATCAGGGATTCCTTGCAGGAATCAGGGATTCCTTGCAGGAATCAGGGATTCCTTGCAGGAATCAGGGATTCCTTGCAGGAATCAGGGATTCCTTGCAGGAATCAGGGATTCCTTGCAGGAATCAGGGATTCCTTGCAGGAATCAGGGATTCCTTGCAGGAATCAGGGATTCCTTGCAGGAATCAGGGATTCCTTGCAGGAATCAGGGATTCCTTGCAGGAATCAGGGATTCCTTGCAGGAATCAGGGATTCCTTGCAGGAATCAGGGATTCCTCACAGGAATCAGGGATTCCTCACAGGAATCAGGGATTCCTCACAGGAATCAGGGATTCCTCACAGGAATCAGGGATTCCTCACAGGAATCAGGGATTCCTCACAGGAATCAGGGATTCCTCACAGGAATCAGGGATTCCTCACAGGAATCAGGGATTCCTCACAGGAATCAGGGATTCCTTGGAGGAATCAGGGATTCCTCACAGGAATCAGGGATTCCTTGGAGGAATCAGGGATTCCTTGGAGGAATCAGGGATTCCTTGGAGGAATCAGGGATTCCTTGGAGGAATCAGGGATTCCTTGGAGGAATCAGGGATTCCTTGGAGAAATCAGGGATTCCTTGGAGGAATCAGGGATTCCTTGGAGGAATCAGGGATTCTTTGGAGGAATCAGGGATTCTTTGGAGGAATCAGGGATTCTTTGGAGGAATCAGGGATTCCTTAGAGGAATCAGGGATTCCTTGGAGGATTCAGGGATTCCTTGCAGGAATCAGGGATTCCTTGGAGGAATCAGGGATTCCTTGAAGGAATCAGGGATTCCTTGAAGGAATCAGGGATTCCTTGGAGGAATCAGGGATTCCTTGGAGGAATCAGGGATTCCTTGGAGGAATCAGGGATTCCTTGGAGGAATCAGGGATTCCTTGGAGGAATCAGGGATTCCTTGGAGGAATCAGGGATTCCTTGGAGGAATCAGGGATTCCTTGGAGGAATCAGGGATTCCTTGGAGGAATCAGGGATTCCTTGGAGGAATCAGGGTTTCCTTGGAGGAATCAGGGGTTCCTTGGAGGAATCAGGGGTTCCTTGGAGGAATCAGGGGTTCCTTGGAGGAATCAGGGATTCCTTAGAGTAATCGGGGATTCCTTACAGGATTCGGAGATTCCTTAGAGGTATCAGGGTTTCCTTAGAGGATTCGGGTTTTCCTTAGTGGAATCAGGGATTGGAGAAATCTGGGACTCTTCAGGCGAATCTGGGATTCCTTGAGGGGACTGGGATTTTTAAGAGGATTTTGAGTAATCTGGGATTGCTTAGAGGCATCTGGTATTTCTTCAGGGGAATCTGGAATTCCTTGGAGGAATAAAGGTTTCCTTAGAGGATATTATATTTCCTAAAAGATATGTAGATTTGGTTAACGAGAACATCGTAAAAATTTTAAGCGTTGGTTATCCCATCCTAATGCTGGCTGCATTTGTGGGGTAGTTTCCCATATAAAAACTTCCCCCCAAAGAGGTTTAGCACTGCGGCACGCCATTCGGACTCCACTGTAAAATGGAGATCACTTATCATTGAGCTTAAAACTTAAGTCGGAGAGCCTTCATTGATTTGTGAGAAGTTGCCCCTGTTCCTAAATGGAATATTCAAGGGCAAATTTGCATTTGCCATCTGGGTTTGCTTAGAGGAATCTGGAATTCCTTACAGTAATTTAAGATTCCTCTGAGGAATCTGTTATTCCTTCAGGGAATTTTGGATTCCTTCGGCGAATCTGCTATTCCTTCGAGGAATCTGCTATTCCTAAGAGGAGTCTGGTATTATTGAGAGGAATCTGGGATTCCGTATGGTAATCTGGGATTTCTGAGAGCAATCTTGGATTTCTGAGTGCAATCTGGGATTTCTGAGAGCAATCTGGGATTTCTGAGAGGAATCTAGGATTCCGTAGGGTAATCTTGGGTTTCTTCGTGGAGCACCCTATGTCTCAGCAGAATCTTGGAATATATAAGAAAATGGAGGATTTATTTTATGAACTTGGGATTCGTTATAAGGATCTAGATTTCTGCAAGGAATCTGGGTAGTACTTTTAGGAGTCTGGGATTAGACGAATAGGTGGATTATCGTGTTGAGAAACAGCTTGATCTACTAAGACACATGAATATTATATGTCTTTTCTAATGATTGCTAGTAAATATGTTTGAAAACAAGTGTTTTTAAGACATTCGCATATGGTTAATTTTATTTATCATACAGTTTTTAAGCTTATCTTTGAAAACAAATGACAATTTTGTTTGTAAAAAACTATCTCTGTCTTCCAAGTTTGCTTTTTTGTTTGTTTATCTTTCACTTCCGTTCTCTTTTATAAAAAATCGCACGTAAGTGATTTAAAATGAATATCGTGGTCACTTTTTGTTATTTGACAAATATTTGCTAATTTGTTATTTAATTTTGGAAAGGAAACTATAATGATAAGCCACCATACACTCGGTTGTTAAAATTAAGCAAAAAAGACGTAAAGATGGTACAATAATAATTAAACAAAAACACTTGTTGCAATTCAATTAAAAAAAAAAAAACAACAACGATAAAATGGAAAATCCACCTCAGTTCATGTAATGACACTTGGCTAGCGCAAACAATTATTACGTTATGGCCATTATTTTGACGCACCATGACATTTGGCGAAAGACTATAATTTGATCTTTTTTATTTATGACACTTTTTCAACAGTGAGCGATTAGAAAATCACAGTCGCTAAACAATTGATTAACGACCATTGAAATCTTTACATTATAATTTTCTTGTTGTTGTTGTTGTTGTTTTTTTATTGGCCAGCTAAACGGTGTAATTTCAGTTACGAAGAAATTTCACTTTTTCTTTTGAATCAATATTTGAGGCGATTGTCATCAGCGAGATGCTGCCAAGCACCACTGCTCAGTGCTGCAGGGGGCGAACCGTCACTCAGTCAGACCAATAAAGTAAATAATTTACTAACAAAATACTGGGAAAACTATTGAAGGAAAAAAAACAAACTCGATAACAATATAACACAACTGGCAGTAAAGAAAAATGTTGAGATATTTTTTTGAAGCAACTGGTTTTGTTAGTGTAACAAAATCTATAGAGCAGTAGCAAGCAGAAGTTGAAAGATAATGCACCAGCACCAACATTACTTTGTAGATGCCACAAATGTAGCAAAGTGCAAAATGTTCGGCTTACAGTGGGTGATTTAGTTAATTAGTATCAATTTTAAATTTTGACAAAGTCATAGAAAGTCTGGGAAATCTTAGAAAAAGAAAGTAAAAGCGTGCTAAATTCAGCCGGGCAGAATCTTATCGTATTTGGCACAGTTGTTGATGGTCCAACCAAAACACTTCTAGTGAAATTTCAGGCAAATCGGATAATAATTGCGCCCTCTATCGGCTCAAGAAGTCAAGATCCGAAATCGGTTTATATGGGAGCTATATCAGGTTATGAACCGTTATATCCATAATTTGTACAGTTGTTGATGGTCAAAGCAAAAAACTTCATGCAAAATTGCAGCCAAATCGGATAAAAATTGCGCCCTCTAGCGGTATAAGAAGTCAAGATCGAGCTTGGTTTATATTGGAGTTATATCAGGTTATGACCAGATACGAATCGTACTTGGCACAGTTGTTTATGGTCAAAGCAAAACACTTCATGCAAAATTTCAGCCAAATTGGATAATAATTGCGCCCTCTATCGGCTCAAGGAGTAAAGATCCAAATAGTGAAACCAAAACACTTCATACAAAATTTCAGTCAAATCGGATAATAAATGCACCCTGCAGCGGTTCATGAAATTGCGCCCTCTATCGGATCAAAAGTCAAGATCTGAAATCGGTATATCAGGTTATGATCCGATTTGGACCATATTTGGCACAGTTGTTAGAAGTCAAACCAAAACACTTCATGCAAAATTTCATCCAAATCGGATAATAAATGAAGTCAACATTCGAGATCGGTTTGTATGGAAGCTGTATCAGGTTATAAACCGATTTGAACCATACTTGGCAGTGTTGTTGTGTGTCAAAATAAAACCATGAGTGCAAAATTTCATCCAAATTGGATAAGAATGGCGCCTTCTAGAGGCTCAATAAGTCATCTGTCTGTCTGTCGAGAGCACGCTTACCTTCGAAGGAGTAAAGCTAGGCGCTTAAAATTTTGCACAAATATTTCTTTTTTGTTCAAGTCGTTTGGGATTGTAAATGGATCAAATCGGTAGATGTTTTTATATAGCTGCCATGTAAAACGATCTTGGGTCTTGACTTCTTAAGCCTCTAGAGGGCGCAATTCTTATCCAATTTGGCTAAAATTTTGCGTGAGCGGTTTTGTTATAGCTTCAAACATCTGTGCTTAGTATGGTCTAAATCAGTCCATAACCTGATATTGCAAATTGCAAATTTTGCCCATGAACATTCCACTAAGGAACAGGGGCAAACTTCTCACATATCAATGAGTGCAGTCCGATTCAAGTTTTAAGCTCAATGATAAGGGACCTCCATTTTATAGCTGTGTCCGAACGGCGTGCCGCAGTGCGACACTTCTTGGGAGAGAAGTTTTTACATGGCATAATTCCTCACAAATGTTGCCAGCATTAGGAGGGGAAAACCACCGCTGAAAATTATCTCTGATGATCTCGCCAGGATTCGAACCCAGGCTTTCAGCGTCAAAGGCGGAGATGCTAACGGTGGCTTCCGGATATAGCTGTTATATAAACCGATTTTAGCTCTTGACTTCTTGAGCTTCTACAGAGTGCAATTCTTATTCGATTTGGCTGAAATTTTGCACACATTCTTTTGGTTTGGTCTAAATCGCTCCATATCCTGATATAGCTGCCATATAAACCGATCTCCTGATTTGACTTCTTGAGTCCTAGACGGCGCAATTCTTATCCAATTTGGTTGAAATTTTGCTTGCATCGTTTTGTTATGGCTTCCTACAACTGTGGTGAGTATGATTGAAATCGGTTCATAGCAGCAATATCAGCTGCCATATAATCCGATCTCCCAATTTGACTTTCCAAGCCTCTTGAGGGTGCATTTGTTACTCAATTTGCCTGAAGTTTTGTCTATATCGGACTGGGAACGCCGTTTGGACTAGCCAATTACAAAATCAGTTCCTTATCATTGAGCCTAAACTTGAATTGGACAGTACCCAGTAATATGTGAGAAGTTTACCTCCTATTCCTTAAAGAAATGTTTGTGGGCAAATTTGCATTAGCATATTCTCCCACTGTGCGGCAGGCGACAAATGTATAACAAAACACAGATGTTGTTCAATGCGCCATTCGTGATCATTTGTGGAAATTTTCAGTTTCATTTGAGACAACATTCAAAACATCATTGTTGATCTTCACTCAGTGTCCATCTATTGGTCCTAAGCATTTGTCTGTCCTCGTGTCCACTCTTCCATAGGCAGCGAGTTTATTTTGGAATTGTCACTTACATTTTTATGCCTTGTTTTATTATATTTATTTTTTTTCTCCAACTTTGCCTTTTTCTTTGCCACTTCTCTTAGATTTCCAAGGAATCATATCAATGCAGTTAATTATTTGATTTGGTAATGACTTAACAAGTTGCTGTGGCAGAAGTCACAGTCAGTCGATTTGATATGGCTGCCACTGTCATGGTCACAATCGGACATTCGGTAGCAATGGCCAATGACTGACTGACTGACTGTAAGGTGTTGCCGCTGGCTGGCTAATGCCATTTCTCGGTGATCGATTAATTGGTATTATTGTATATTGATCTTGCTCTGTGACGCCGTTCGCCGCCACCATATGTGGCAACTGACTGTTTGGCCAACTCATTTACCGATTTGGACCGTTGTCCGTTGATCGTTTTCTGGAAATAATATTCGAAATGAAAACTATTGACTGAAATTGGAGAAAAGTGTAAAATATTTGTCATTCCATGGCAGGAGTGAAATTATTTTGTATTTCACATTACAAATGCCTTTTTATTTTATTGCCGCAACGATATGGGGAGTTTAAAAATTCCATTGTGTTGTATTGTATTATCATTAAGTAAATGTTAACTTTGTCCAAGTCATATTCCTATTAGAACTACAAAAAAAGCGTGCTAAGTTTGGCCGGGCCGGGCCGAATCTTATATACCCTCCACCATAGATCGCATTTGTTGAGTTCTTTTCCCGGTATCTCTTTTTACGCAAGGATATGATAAAAGGAAAGAAGTGCTATGATATTGGAGCTATAATAGCAAGTTATCGTCCTATAGTTGAAATTGTTGCGTAAATTTCAGCCAATTCGAAAAAAAAAATTCGCCCTTAAGGGGCTCATGAAGTAAAATAGGGAGATCGGTTTATATGGGAGCCGTATCAGGTTATAGACCGATTCAGACCATAATTGACACGTATGTTCAAATTCATGGGAAAAGTCGTAGTACAAAATTTTAACCAAATCGGATAATAATTGCGACCTCTAGATGCTCAAGAATTCAAGATCCCAGATCGGTTTATATGGCAGCTATATCAAGTTATGGACCAATTATTTGGCACAGTTGTTGGAAATCATAACAAAACACATCATGCAAAATTTCAGCCAAATCGGATAAGAATTGCGCCTTTTAGAGGGTGAAGAAGTCAAGACCCCAGATCGGTTTATATGACAGCTATATTAGGTTATGGACCGATTTGAACCACACTTAACACAGTTGTTGAAAATCATAACAAAACACCTCATTCAAAATTTCAGCCAAATCGGATAAGATTGCGCACTCTAGTGACTCAAGAAATCAAGATCCAAGATCGGTTTATAGGGCAGCTATATCAAAACATGGACCGATATGGCCCATTTACAATTCCAACTGACATACACTAATAAGGAGTATTCGTCAATTGGCATTAGCGGGAGGGATAGATTGTATATGCTACTAGCTGGACAGGGCCCACTCCTTTGAATATTTACAGAAACGTGGTCCCGTAAGTGGATATGAATTTCGTGCCCTACTCCTAAATATCTTTCATTTGAGCTCCAAGATCGCTAAATATGTATGTCCAATTTAGGGATGTTTTCTGAGTTGGTCCCCCAGACACTTAGCCCTGAAAAAATATTAGCAGCGTGCTCTACCTGTTGAGATTCCATTGCAAGATCAGCATCTTGCTCTACCTTCAAAAACCATTTTTTTAAACCCCATATTACCATTGGTCTAAGGGGTCTAAGTTTATGGGATGAGGCATCCCGCAAACACTTGCCCCAAAATTGTTTATTAAATTAGTTTTCAAATCTTAAATAGCTTTCATTTGAGCCACATATTACCATGATCGGTAAATTAGTATTATACTCCCAAATACCTTTATTTGACCCCATATTGTGATGGTCAGTAAATAATTGCTGTTTGTGGGGTGTTTTTGGGGAAAGGGTAGACCCCCAGAAAATTGGTCCTGAAAGTGGGTGTCAATTTCGTGCTCTATTCCCCAATACCTTTCATTTGAACCCCACATTTACATGGTCGGTAAATATGTCTGGTTTAGGGGTGTTTTGTGGAATGAGGTAGTCGCCCAAACACTTAGCCTTGCTTTACTCTCAAATATCATTCATTTGAACCCCATATTGTCATTGGCCTCAAAATTGGATATCAAATACGTTTGCTAATCTCAAATACCTTTTATTTAAAACCCTTATTGCAAAAGTCAGCAAATATGTCTGGTTTGGGGTAGGGGCCTAAAAACTATCAATATCGAGCTCCACTCTTTTTAAGAACCAAATTGTGATGGTGAGTAAATACCTCCTATTTGCGGATAGGACATCGGTTAGCCAGTTGGTCCCGAATGTTGATATCACATTCGCATTCTACTCCCAATTACCTTTCATTTGAGCCCCATATTTCCATAATCGAGAAGCATGACCATTTTGGGAGTTGTTTTGAGGGATGGGGCGGCCACTCAGTGACTTGTCCGTGAAAATATGTATCAGATTCTTGTTCTACTCTAAAATACCTCATATTTGAGCCCCAAACTGCAATGGTCAACAAATACTTCCAATTTGCAAATACTATTCATTTGAGTACCATATTGCCATTGTCGGTAATTATGTCCGATTTAGGGATGTTTTGGGGGATGGGTTGGTCCCCTTAACACTAGGTCCGACAATTGGATATCAGATACGTTTTCTACTCTTAAATACCTTTCATTTGAGTCCCATATTGTCGTGATTGGTCAATATATATATTTATTAGGTTTTGGGGTGGGGCGGCCCCCCTAGGTTTCCCATCCGAAATTTGGACACCAAATTTTTGTTTTCAGGTAACTTTAAGAGAGCATACAAGATTTTGCTTAAACCGCACAACCTATATCCGAGATCTGGCGTTTCTGAAAATTAGGGTAAGCGGGTGGGTCCGCCCCCCCTTCAGATATTAAAAACGTAGTACCCTATTTTCACCACATTATCATTATGCAACATCTGTGAAAATATCAAGAAAATCGGTTCAGCCGAACAAGCTAACACAAATTGATTTTTATATATAAGACTAGCTGGATAGGGCCCGCTCCGGTGCGCCTTCTTTCAATCTCTTATTTTGTCTGAGCCTTATAACTGGCACGGTCAGAAAATAAGACCTGTTTGGGGGGCTGGTACGGCCTTTCAAATTTTCGCCCCAATGTGGATATCATGTTGGTGCTCTATGGGAATATATTTTTGGTGAGGAGGACCGTCCTATATCAGATTCGTTCTCTAGTCTCAAATAACCTTAATTTAAGCCCCATATTGTCATTATTATCAGGTTTTGGGGGTGGCGCTGCCCCCCTAGGTGTCCCATCCTAAACAAGGATACCAAATTTCTGTTTTCGAGTTATTTTAAACAAACTTAATTTTAAATTGCCCAACCCATCTCCGAGATATGGAGTTTTTGAAATTAAGGTAAGGGGGGAGTCCGCCCATTATAGTTAGCATGTAACATATACTTCATTCTTTTGGTTTTGGTGGTCTATTGGAGTAGCCAAACCCTTTGCCCCGAAAGTGCCTCCCAAAAATCACATTTGAGCTACATATTGCTATAGTCGATATATATGTGTTGTTTAGGGGGAATTAAGGTGAGGCATTCCTGAAACACTTGGCCAGAAAACAGATATGAGATTTGAGCCTTCTTATTGTCATAATCCACAATTATGTCCACTTTAAGGGGTATTTGAGGGTAAAAAGTGTACCAAAGACCATTTACTGTTGTCCTTTTCTATCCTGATCGAACTTCATATGTTATTTTTACCCTTTTTTTAGGTGTTTTTATTGGAGAGTGTGGCTCCCCCGACGTTAAGACCCGATATACATGTCTTGCTGAATGGCAGGACGGCTGGACGTGACCCAGATTTTTGAATCCTTATTCAACATGATAATTCACATATTATCCCGCTCGAACTACACGTCCTATTGAAGGGTATTTGTTAGGTGGTCCGGTCCCAGACTCTATCCCATTCGTACTTAACTCCCAAAGACCTTTTATTTGACATCCACTTTTTGATGTTGGACATTCATGCCCGGTTTGGGGGTTTTTGGGGTTGGTGAAGCCCCGTAGACAGCTTGGACCAAATTCTTATAACAGATGTGTACTTAGCTTCCAAATATCTTTCGTATGATACCCATACCGGAGGCCACCGTAGCGCAGAGGTTAGCACGCCCGCCTATGACGCTGAACGTCTGGGTTCGAATCCTGGCGAGACCATCAGAAAAAATTTTCAGCGGTGGTTTTCCCCTCCTAATGCTGGCAACATTTGTGAGGTACTATGCCATGTAAAACTTCTCTTCAAAGAGGTGTCGCACTGCGGCTCGCCGTTCGGACTCGGCTATAAAAAGGAGGCCCCTTATCATTGAGCTTAAACTTGAATCGAACTGCACTCATTGATATGTGGGAAGTTTGCCATGGGCAAAAACTGCATTTGCATGATACCCATATTGTCCCAATCGGTATGTCCTGTTGAAGGGTTTTGGTTTGTGGGGAGTCGCCTCAGACAACAAGGAATACATTTTTATATCAGCATTGGACTTTACATTTAAATTGCTTTCATTTGATATTCATATTGTCCCAGTCAGAAAAATTTGTCCTGCTGGGGAGTTTTGGGGGGTGAGGAGGGCCCTCATACACCAAAAACTAATTTTAGTGTCAGATTTGTATTGTAATAATGAATACCTTTTATTTGATACCCATAATGCCCAAAGTGGTTAAAGTGTCCTGGTGGGTGGTGTTAATGGGTGAAGGACCCCTCGACACTTGGGGTTTCATCTAAATTCTAAGTTCGGACTCTATTTTTAAATACCTATTTTAAATACCTACCATATTGCCCAAAGCGGTGAAAGTGTTCTCTTAAGGCTTTTTTTGAGGTAGGGGACCCCCAAAAATTAATAGTGAAATTTTAATACCAAATTCGTACTCTGCTCTTAAATACTTCCCATTTGATACCCATATTGTCCCAATCGGTACGCATGCCTGTTCAGGTGGGTTTTGGGATGGGGCGTACCCCCGATTATTTGACCCCAAAATGTTATACCAATTTTGTGTTTTTGGGGTACCATAAGGTGGTATACAAAATTATCTAAATCAGTGCACCGTCTCCCAGATCTGGCGTTTTTGAAAATTGGGGAAAGGGGGAGGGTCCGCCCCCCAACGGATATCAAAAAAAAGTAGTACCGGGAGCTCAAACTCTACCACCTGTGAAAATTTCATGAAAATCGGTTCAGCCGTTTATCTATATACGGAACAGACAAACCAACTAACAACCAAACTAAGCGTAACAATTTCATTTTTTATATATAAGAAGATGCGAAGCGTTTTTACAAAGGCGGACAAAGTATCAAATCAGGAAAAGGAAACTCAACAACAACATAAACTTTAATTATCCAATGACTTCCGCTGAGAGTACAACAAGCCCGTACTCTTATATGACATTATAGCCCCAAAAATTCATTATTTGTTAGATTTGTTTAAGTTATGCCACCAAATATATACTACATTTCCTGGTGTATTTACAAATTATTCGCATCTGTGCAAAATTATCTTTATTGCAATATGCATGGGAAACATCTATGCACAGTGCATGACGAAACAAATATTCTATTGTGATTTAAAAGTCTTAAAAAATACTATCAGATCTCTAATACAAAAATCTAATTACGAATAATAATAATAAGAGAATAATATTTGTAATAATTTTTTCTTAATTTTAAGCTACAATTTGGTTGAATGTCAACTACCTTTGCTTAATCTTAAAATGCTGTACTCACTGTGTATGCATATGTTCATTAAGTTAGGCACACGAGCCCATTAAAATAAACACAATGATAATAAAAATTGTAATTTCAATGGAGTTGTGAAGATAAATGGACATTCATATAAAAAGAGTTGTTGCAATAAATTGTCATAATCATTAATTATGACGCATCTTCCTCGTTAAAGAAAATGTTATTATTAATTTTAATTATTTTTATTTCAATAATATTTGCCACACAAGGATTAACCATCAGTGTGCTATCATTGGTCATTGACAAGTTGGCTGCCAGTATCCTGGAATGTAACGAAATCCTTATAAATTCTCCCAAAAGAAATTCACATTGTTTTGCAATCTATGCTCCAAAATTGACTAACTTAATGCAGCTTTCTCTAAAGACAAAATTTCCATGAATTTTTCTCTGAAGGCAAAATTTTCTAGAAATCTTATATATAATAAGTAAAAAGGCGTTAAGTTCGGCCGGGCCGAACTTTGGAAAATTCGGTGAAAATGTCATACCTTATGTTCCATAGCAGTTGTATCGAAATATGTTCCGATTTGAATCAAATACTAATAAGTACAGTAGCTAAATCTAAAAATAAACCTATCTGAACTATCTATGACACGGATGCCGAAAAGCCTAACATAAGTCACTGCGTCAAATTTCAGTGAAATCGGATTAATGCGCGTTTTTATGAGCGAAGACTTTAAATTGAGATATCGGTCTATATGGCAGCTAAATTCAAATCTGAACCGATCTGGGCCAAATAAAAGAAGGACGTTGAAGAGCCTATCTAAATTCACTGTCTCAAATTTCAGCGACATGGGACATAAAATGCGCCTTTTATGGACCCAAAACCTAAAACCGATATATCGGTCTATATGGCAGCTATATCCAAATCTGTACCGATCAGAGCGATGTTGCAGAAGTTCGTCAAGGGACTTAACCTAACTCACTGTCCCGAATTTCGGCGACATCGGACAATAAATACGCTTTTTATGGGCCCAAAACCTTAAATCGAGAGATCGGTCTATATGGCAGCTGTATCCAAATCTTAACCGATTAGGACCAAATTGAAGAAGGATATCGAATGACTTAATACAACTCACTGTCCTAAATTTCAACAAAATCGGATAATAAATGTGGCTTTTATAGGCCCAAAACCCCAAATCGGCGGAACGGTCTATATGGCAACTATATCCAAATCTGAATCGATTTGGGCCAAATTGACGAAGGATGTCGAGGGACCTAACTCAATTCACTGTCCCAAATTTCAGCAAAATCGGATAATAAATGTGGCTTTTATAGGCCTAAAACCCCAAATCGGCGGAACGGTCTATATGGCAACTATATCCAAATCTGAACCGATCTGAGCCAAATTGACGAGGGATGTCGAAGGGCCTAACACAACTCATTGTCCTAAATTTCAACAAAATCGGATAATAAATGTGGCTTTTATTGGCCTAAGACCCAAAATCGGCGGATCGGTCTATATGGGGGCTATATCAAGATATAGTCTGATATAGCCCATCTTCGAACTTAACCTGCTTATGGACAAAACAAGAATCTTTGCATCTCTGATTTTGAAGACTGTAGCGTGATTTCAACAGACAGACGGACAGACGGACGGACATGTCTAGATCGTCTTAGATTTTTACGCTGATCAAGAATATATATACTTCATAGGGTCGGAAATGGATATTTCGATGTGTTGCAAACGGAATGACAAAATGAATCCTTCGGTGGTGGGTATAAAAATCAATTTGTGTTTGTTTGTTTGTATGTTTGTGTGTTCCTTATGACTCAGAAACGGCTGAACCAATTTTCTTGAAATTTTCACAGATGGTGCATAATAACCCCGTGCATAATAACCCCGTGGTGAAAATAGTGTACTACATTTTTTAATATTTGAAGGGGTGGCGGACCCTCCCCCTTACCCTAATTTTCAGAAGGCCAGATCTCGGAGATGGGTGGTGCGATTTAAGCGAAATTTTGTGTGCTCTCATATAATCTCTTAACAATAAAAATTTGGTATCTTAATTTCGGATGGGGTACCTAGGGGGGCCGCCCCACCCTAAAACCTACCAAACATATATTTAGACGCATCACGACAATATGGGACTCAAATGAAAGGTATTTCGAATAAGAAAACGTATCTGATATCCATTTGTCGAACCAAGTGCTAGGGGGACCACCCCAACCCCCAAAACATCCCTAAATCGGACATATTTACCGACCATGGCAATATGGGACTCAAATGAAAGGTTTTTGCGAGTAGAATACGAATCTGAAAATCTGATTTTTGCAGGGCCAAGTATCTGGGGGATACTTGATACACCACTAAATCAGACATCATGAGAAAATCGGGCTGAAATGAACTATTTTAAAAATGGAGTACACCTTGCATCCAAACTTAAATTCGTAGACCAATAAAGATCATATGGGATTCAGATAAAGGCATTTTTATTGTTAAACTGTTAGTCAAACGGTATACTATTTTCTTATCATGGTATTTCCCTAAAAGATCTTTAATTATTCCAAGGAAACTTTTGTCCCATCTAAAGTAAAAGAAGGCGCAGCGGAGCGGGCCCGGGTCAGCTACTAATAATATAAGAATCAAATGAAAGGTATTTGAGAGTATAAAACGAATTTGATATCTAATTTTGGAGCCAAGTGTTTTGAGGTACGCCTTAAAGCACCCCCTAAACTGAACTGCATTTTCGTTGGGAATAAAGAACGAATTTAACATCTATTTTCACTGCAAAGCGCCGGTGACCGCCCCAGCCCCTAAACACACTCCAAAAGGTTCATATTTATCGGCCATGGCAATATGGGGCTCAAATTAAAGGGATTTGGAAGTGCAGCACGAATTTGATATCCATATTAGAGTCGAAATGTCTGAAGTGCCATCCCTTTCCTATTGAGAACATTATCCTAAGCAACAACATTACCACCAGGAACCGAGAAGGGACCTTTTTTTATAGCCGAGACCGATCAGCGTCCCGCAGTGCGACACCTCTTTGAGGATTTTTTTTTTTAATGACCATGCATGGTATTGTAAATCGCAAATGACAAAATTTTCATGACCTTTTCGCTAAAGACAAAATTTCCATAAAATTTTTTCTTAAGACAAAATTTCCATGAAATTTTCTCTAAAAACAAAATTTCCAAGAAATTTTCTCTAAAAACAAAATTTCCGTTAAAATGTTTCTACATACAAAATTTCCACGAAATTTTCTCTAAGGACAAAATACCCATGAAATTTTCTCTTAATTTTTTTTTTCATGAAATTTTTCTAAAGACAAAATTTCCTTAAAATTTTTCCTAGACACAAAACTTCTTTAAAATTTTTCCTAAACACAGAATTTCCATGAAATTTTCTCTTAAGACAAAATTTCCATGAAATTTTCTACAAAACAAAACAAAACTTACTAAAAACAAAATTTCCATGAAATTTTCTACAAAAACAAAATTTCCATTAAATTTTCTCTAAAGACAAAATTTTCATAATCCATTCATCCTTGATATTTTCTCGTAAACTAATTCTTTCAAAATTTTCTCTAAAGACAAAATTTTAGCGAAATTTTTTTAATGGCCTGGCCCGTGTTTTTCGGCCCTCTTATCCAATATGAATCCGTTGGCACCAAAGTTATACATAATTTGGGAAAAGACCCTTACAGAGTAAATTAAGGCTTGTTTACAAATTAATGGTCCCCTTATAATGGACTTTGCATCGGCCATATGTATGTTAAATTTGTCCACTTTCTGCAAAGTTTCTAAAATATTTCATAGTTAGAGAAAAATTTCATTAACTTATGACCAAATTTTAAGAAAACAAGTAAAAGCGTGCTAAGTTCGGCCGGGCCGAATCTTATATACCCTCCACCATGGATCGCATTTGTCGAGTTCCTTTCCCGGCATCTCTTCTTAGGCAAAAAACGATATAAGAAAAGAGTTGCTCTGCTATTAAAACGATATCAAGATATGGTCCGGTTCGGACCACAATTAAATTATATGTTGGAGAATTGCGCCCATTGGGGCTCACGAAGTAAAATAGAAAGAACGATTTATATGGGATCTGTATCGGGCTATAGACCGATTCAGACCATAATAAACACGTTTGTTGATGGTCATGAGAGGATCCATCGTACAACATTTCAGGCATATCGGATAATAATTGCGACCTCTAGGGGTCAAGAAGTCAAGATCCCAGATCGGTTTATATGGCAGCTATATCAGGTTATGAACCGATTTGAACCTTATTTGGCACAGTTGTTGAAAGTAAAAATAAAATACGTCATGCAAAATTTTAGCCAAATCGGATAGGAATTGCGCCCTCTAGAAGCTCAAGAAGTCAAATCCCCAGATCTGTTTATATGACAGCTATATTAGGTTATGGACCGATTTAAACCATACTTGGCACAGTTGTTGGATATCATAACGAAATACTTCGTGCAAAAATTCATTCAAATCGGATAAGAATTGTGCCCTCTAGACGCTCAAGAAGTCAAGACCCAAGATCGGTTTATATGGCAGCTATATCAGGTTATGGACCGATATGGCCCATTTACAATACCAACCGACCTACACTAATAAGAAGTATTTGTGCAAAATTTCAAGCGGCTAGCTTTACTCCTTCGGAAGTTAGCGTGCTTTCGACAGACAGATGGACGGACGGACGGACGGACGGACAGACGGACAGACGGACAGACGGACGGACATGGCTAGATCGACATAAAATGTCGCGACGATCAAGAATATATATACTTTATGGGGTCTCAGACGAATATTTCGAGTAGTTACAAACAGAATGACGAAATTAGTATACCCCCCATCTTATGGTGGAGGGTATAAAAAACGCCATTAGAAGTAAAGGGTGATTTTTTTGAGGTTAGGATTTTCATGCATTAGTATTTGACAGATCACGTGGGATTTCAGACATGGTGTCAAAGAGAAAGATGCTCAGTATGCTTTGACATTTCATCATGAATAGACTTACTAACGAGCAACGCTTACAAATCATTGAATTTTATTACCAAAATCAGTGTTCGGTTCGAAATGTGTTCAAATTTTGACAAATTTTGTTCAGCGATGAGGCTCATTTCTGGTTGAATGGCTACGTAAATAAGCAAAATTCAATGATTTGCAAGCGTTGCTCGTTAGTAAGTCTATTCATGATGAAATGTCAAAGCATACTGAGCATCTTTCTCTTTGACACCATGTCTGAAATCCCACGTGATCTGTCAAATACTAATGCATGAAAATCCTAACCTCAAAAAATCACCCTTTATTATATGCCAATGTAATTACAGGTTCGCCTGATCAAAGCTAAAGAACAAGCGTCCACTTTCTTCAATTCTGTCGAAGATTAACTAAACTCATATGTGAATGTCATAAGAAAACTATGCGAATTTCCTTGAGGCAAGAAGAGATTAGGCAGTGTTTATTGCCTGGTCGCGTGTTTGTGGTTGTTTCTTTTCATAAATTCATTATCAACAAAAAAACTGCGCATGTGTACCCACACCTTGGCGTTCAGCATCTTTTTTCATATGTTTACATGGGGTACTTTTTTTTGTTTTTTGCAGCACTCCCCATTATTGGCTCTGGGGCAACCCAGAAATTCATTCATTGGTTTCATGGTAATTGGGTAGACTTTTTTGTGAATTTTGAATGTTGTGGCTAGTTGGCCTTATTTTTTAGGGGCCATGACCTTTAAACAAAGAAAGTGATTTCTACAATATTTGGCTTATGAAAAGGTGAATATTGCAATTTCTATTTTTTGTCTGTCTAGATTTAGAAAATGAAATTTTTGAAAATCACTTAAGTCGAAACTTTGTGTTAGTTTTCTGCGAGGCAACATGCCATTCCAAATGTGAATTTATGCATTTTTTAGTTATTAGAAAATTTAATTAAGTCTTAGAAACCATTTTTTTGGTTAATTTTATTCATAGAGAAAGAAAAACAAACAAATAAACATATAAAATTAGGCTTGTAAGTGCATATTTAATCGTCACTCATTTTCTTTGTTTACTGGTCTAGGATTTAAAGAGAAGTATGAGACAAAAACCAATGATTGCTAAGAGGGGGGGTTGGATGAGGTGGGAAATATTAAATTAAAACAAAATGCTGATAAAATTTCCAGAAAATTAAAAATTTCACAAAAAGAAAGAACAACAAGATATGATCCGACTCGGACTACAATTAAATTATATGTTGGAGACCTGTGTGAAATGTCAGCCAGTTCGAATAAGAATTGCGCCCTTTGAGGGCTCAAGAAGTAAAATGGAGAGATCTATTTATATGGGGGCTGTATCAGGCTATAGACCAATTCAGACCATAATAAACATGTATGTTGATGGTCATGAGAGGATCCGTCGTACAAAATTTCAGGCCAATCGGAAAATAAATGCGACCTCTAGAGGCTCAAGAAGTCAAGATCCCAGATCGATTAATATGGCAGCTATATCAGGTTATGGACCGATTTGAACCTTATTTGGCAAAGTTATTGAAAGTCATAATAAAATACGTCATGCTAAATTTCAGCCAAATCGAAAACGAATTGCGCCCTCTAGAAGCTCAAGAAGTCAAGTTCCCAGATCGGTTTATATGACAGCTATATCAGGTTATAGTTCGATTTGAACCATACTTGGCACTGATTTTGGATATCACAACATAATACTTCGTGCAAAATTTTATTCCAATCGGATGAGAATTGTGCCCTCCAGAGGCTCAAGAAGTCAAGACCCAAGATCGGTTTATATGGCAGCGATATCAAAACATGGACCGACTTGAACCATACTTTGACCTGTTGTTGGATATAATGACAAAACACGTCGTGCAAAATTTCACTCCAATCGGATGAGAATTGTGCCCTCTAGAGGCTCAAGAAGTCAAGACCCAATATCGGTTTATATGCCAGCTATATCAAAACATAGACCGATATGGCCCATTTACAATCCCAGCCGACCTACACTAATGATAAGTATTTGTGCGAAATTGCAAGCGAAAAGCTTTACTCCTTTGAAAGTTAGCGTGCTATCGACAGACAGACGGACGGGCAGACGGACGGACAGACGAACGGACAGAGGGACGGACGGACGGACAGAGGGACGGACGGACGGACAGAGGGACGGACGGATGGACAGACGGACGGATGGACAGACGGACGGACATGACTAGATCGACATAAAATGTCATGACGATCAAGAATATATATACTTGATGGGGTCTCAGACGAATATTTCGAGTAGTTACAAACAGAATGACGAATTTAGTACACCCCCATCCTATGGTGGAGGGTATAAAAATCCATAAGAAACAAATTTGACTAAATTTTTTTCTAAATCCAAATTCTGAAGGAAACTTTTTGACAAAAATTTTATTATCTCAACATTTTATGTCTACAGCAAAAAAAATATATAAAATAAAATTTTTTATAAATCTCAAAAAATTCGAATGAAAAGTATATTTTCCTCATACCTCATCATACTACTCCCCATTTTTGCTTAATTCCATGGTGCGAAAAATACTTTCATTCCGCATTTATTTGAACTTGGCAAATCCAAAGGCCCAGTGTGTATTATTGAATAGAGCTGACAACAAAGAAAGTTGTTGGCTGTTGATGCGATGGCTAAAATATTCCGTCAAAAGGCATTTTCATTCGAACATTCTTTCGCATTACTGGCCTTTATTAATTTTTTTCCTGTTATTATCCACAGACACAGTCAAACATGGCCATGGATGAGTATTCGTACTCATACTGGCCATAGCTTATGCGAAATATTGTAGTTCCCCAGTAGTGGTATCATGACGATGATCCGTACATCTTTCTATTCATTTTTGCGCCTATCTTCAAGTTAAGATGCTGGCTATCAACGAGACTTAAAATTTGCCGAGAAGACGCAAAGTGCGATTCAAATCTTAGCCACCGTTAAACCGTTGAAGATGCCCCGTTCTTGTGCCGTGATTTGCTTGGGTTTGGATAATTACATGCGCCAGGCATATGCGTGTTGAAAAAATCCATGATGTGTTTGAGATTGGCATGAAATCTCCAAGAAATACGGAATTGAACTTCCGAAGAAGAGTAAAAGTTAAATGTTAAAGCTGAAGAAAAGTTACTTAGATTTCAAAGTTTGAGAAAATTATTGGTTTTTTATGCCGTGGTTTTGGTAAAGAAAAGGATAGGTTATTTGCCAATGTTTGGCATCAAAGATTTTTGG
This sequence comes from Stomoxys calcitrans, assembly GCF_963082655.1. Lineage (NCBI taxonomy): Eukaryota > Metazoa > Arthropoda > Insecta > Diptera > Muscidae > Stomoxys > Stomoxys calcitrans. Next base: position 41,609,643 of record NC_081553.1, on the reverse strand, counting down.
ATAGACTTATTTCATTAAATTGTTGCCTTTTAGGATTTTTGGCACCATATTTTGTCTTGGGAGAAAATATCATCGAAATTTTAAACGCAAAGAAGAAAAAATGTTTTTAAAACATATAAAATTTATGGGGATTTAATCTTAAAAAAATGCATGAAAATTTTGTCTTTATAGAAAATATCATGAAAATTTTGTCTTTATAGAAAATTTCATGAAAATTTTCTTTTCTTTAAAGAAAATTTCATGGGATTTTGTTGTTAGAGAAAATTTCATGTTAAATTTGTTATTAGAGAAGGTTAGGTTGAATGGGTTGCCCACCAAAGGTCAGTTCGATGGGAAGCCAGTTTGGCCCATTGTGGTACCCTAGATAGAGAAAGGGAAGAAAAAGAAAATGTGAGACCACGTACTAGAGGATATACACGAATAAAAGAAAAGGACAGGAGGAGTGGAGAAACCCGAACGGGGGGTGAAGAATCGCCTACCCCTGTGGCACACCCCTGTCTGAACCAACGTGTTCCCTTAACAAACTCCAGGAGAGATATCAAAGGTACGTTTGCAAGTTCACCCAGATCAAGAAAAAACGGCTCGCCAGAAAGGAGAGCCTACGTCTCTGTAGACCCAAACAGGAACACAGAAAGTGCTCAATAGTCTCCTTCTCATCTTCATCGAGGCAACTCCTATAGAAGCCATTGTGCGGTATCCCCATGCGCGCCGCCATGTGGCCTATAGCACAGTGGCCGCTTATGACCCTTGTTAAAGTACTCATCGACCTCTTATCACCCTCTTCCTCCTCCGGTCGATGACCGGTCATAGCGCTTTCGCAGGCCGGCAACCATCTACCGAGTCCCACCACCGACGCCGCCCTGACCATCCCATCTACTGTGTTTAGTAGCTCGAGAAATGGCACGTAGGCAAGACCGATGACTGGCCCGCCCGGTGCAGACGAACCCCTTCTGGCGCACTCATCCACCCTCTCATTTCCTGGATCCCCCTTATGCCCAGGAATCCATGTCAGTGTCACATCGTGGGCCAGGAGCCTATTCAGGGATTCCAAACAGCCCGCCACGCATCTCGACCTCACCATCGTCGACCCCAAGGCCTTGAGCGCCGCCATACTGTCCACATAAATTCTGAGCTTCGACGGCGGTAAGCCCTCTGCCTGAAAGACCGTACACTCGTCCGGCGGTCTCAGAGACATACTGATATTGAGTGCATCAGAGCAGACTCCCAATCCAGTCCCTGACTCATCTAGGAGCCATCTGTGTAGATCGAAGTCTCATCCTACTCCGCCCTCCATTTGTCTCTCTTATTACAAGAGAAAATTTTATGGAAATTTTCTCATTAGGGAAAATTTCACTTAAATATTGTCTTTGGAAACATTTTCGTAGAAATTTCCCTTTGGGGAAAATTTTATGGAAATTTTTCTTCAAAGAAAATTTCATGGATATGTTGGTTCCAGAGAAAAATCAATGAAAATTTGTCTTTTGGAGAAAAATTCATGGAAATTTGTCATTAGAGAAATTTGCATGGAGGTTTTGTGTTAAGAGAAGGTTAAGGTTGAATGGGTGGTCCAGGGGTGAGTTCACTCGGAGACCAGTTCGGTCCATTGTTGCAACCTGGTAAGAAAAAGAAGAAAAGGAAAAGGATGATAAAAATATGATGATAAAATACCCTGCCCCTTGCTCCGTCTCATAGGACAGATAAGGGTATGATGAGATATGAAAATTACAAGAAATATAATTTGAGATTAGGGAGCAAGCACCTATCTATCACGCAATCAAGCGAGTGCTTCTCCGAAGTGTCGGTCCATACTCACTCAATTATTCACTAGCCAATTGTCAAACAATGGTACTCCGCCTCTGCGCATGCATGAGAGCGTATTGAAAAATTCATTGCGTCCACTGTCGAATCAAACGAGTCTTATCCTCGATCTCAGAGTTCGGAGAAAAATCGCCTCCTTAAGATGGGAAGCTTATGCCCTAGTAGACCCGGGCTCGATCGTTTCCTTGTCATCCTCATCAAGACAGCGTCCACAAAAGTCGTTTCGTTGTGCGCGCAGGTTAAACCTTCAGTAGTCTCAATCTGTGACCCCGTTTCCCGGATCCGGGAAATGATGTTTGTAAATAAATTTTTATGAAAATTTTATCATAAGAGAAGATTTTATGTCTTTAGACAACACTTCATGGAATTTTATCTGCATTGAAAATTTCATGGAAATTTTGTCATTAGAGAAAATTTCATGGTAATTTTGTTTTTAGAGAAAATTTCATGGAAATTTTGTCTTTAGAGAAAATTTCATGGAAATTTTGTCATTAGAGAAAATTTCATGGAAATGTTGTCTTTAGAGAAAATTTCATGGAAATGTTGTCTTTAGAGAAAATTTCATGGAAATTTTGTCTTTAGAGAAAATTTCATGGAAATTTTGTCTTTAGAGAATTTCATGAAAATTTCATGAACATTTTGTCTTTAGAGAAAATTTCATGGAAATTTTGTCTTTAGAGAAAATTTCGTGGAAATTTTGTCTTTAGAGAAAATTTAATAGAAATTTTGTCTTTAAGGAAAATTTCATTTAAATTTTTTCTTTAGAGAAAATTTCATGGAAATTTTGTCTTTAGAGAAAATCTCATGGAAATTTTGTCTTTGGAGAAAATTTCATGGAAATTTTATCGTTGGAAAAAATTACATAGAAATTTTGTCTTAGAGAAAATTTCATGGAAATTTTGTCTTTAGAGAAAATTTCATGGAAATTTTGTCTTTGGCGAAAATATCATGGACATTTTGTCTTTGGAGAAAATTTTATGGAAATTTTGTCTTTAGAGAAAATTTCATGGAAATTTTGTCTTTAGAGAAAATTTCATGGAAATTTTGTCTTTAGAGAAAATTTCATGGAAATTTTGTCTTTAGAGAAAATTTCATGGAAATTTTGTCTTTAGAGAAAATTTCATCAAAATTTTGTCTTTAGAGAAAATTTAATCAAAATTTTGTCTTTAGGGAAATTTTGTATTTAGAGAAAATTTTATGGAAATTTTGTCCTTAGAGAAAATTTCATCAAAATTTTGTCTTTAAAAAAAATTTAATCAAAATTTTGTCTTTAGAGAAAATTTCATGGAAATTTTGTCTTTAGAGAAAATTTCATGGAAATTTTGTCTTTAGAGAAAATTTCATGGAAATTTTGTCTTTAGAGAAAATTTCATGGAAATTTTGTCTTTAGAGAAAATTTCATGGAAATTTTGTCTTTAGAGAAAATTTCATGGAAATTTTGCCTTTAGAGAATATTTTTGTCTTTAGAGAAAATTTCATGGAAATTTTGTCTTTAGCGAAAATTTCATGGAAATTTTGTTTTTAGAGAAAATTTCATGTCTTTAGAGAAAATTTCATGGAAATTTTGTCTTTAGAGAAAATTTCATGGAATTTTTGTCTTTGAGAGGTAATTTCATTTAAATTTTGTCTTTAGAGAAAATTTCATGGAATTTTTGTCTTTAGAGAAAACTTCATGGAAATTTTGTCTTAAGAAAAAATTCTATGGAAATTTTGTCTTTAGGGAAAATTTCATAGAAATTTTGTCTTAAGAGAAAATTTCATGGGAATTTTGTCTTTAGAGAAAATTTCCTGGAAATTTTGTCTTTAGAGAAATTTTATGGAAATTTTGTCTTTAGAGAAAATTTCATTGAAATTTTGTCTTTAGCGAAAATTTCATGGAAATTTTGTCTTTAGAGAAAATTTCATGGAAATTTTGTCTTTAGAGAAATTTTAATGGAAATTTTGTCTTTAGAGAAAATTTCATGGAAATTTTGTCTTTAGAGAAAATTTCATGGAAATTTTGTCTTTAGAGAAAATTTCATGGAAATTTTGTCTTTAGAGAAAATTTCATGGGCATTTTGTCTTTAGAGAAAATTTCATGGACATTTTGTCTTTAGAAAAAAAAACAAGGACTCTTTAACAAGTTATTCGCATATTATCTATTGACAGACAAATGAAAAGTAAACCAAGTGAAAATAATCGCCTACTTGAAAATAATGCAATTCGATCTTGTTTCGGCCAATAGATAAGTAATTGGTCGCAATCCCAAATGGGGTTCCACAGGTTCAGGTTTATTAAGCGTTGGTAGTTCGATAACAACTTTCACATCTCACATTATGCCGAAGACAACAACGACGATCACGTCCACTACGACTACATCAGAAACTACGTCAATGCGCGTAACAGAAATATGCAACCACACCAAAGAGACATGCCGGGCCTGGTTGTGGTAAAGCCACAAAACGGTGCGCACTAAATGAGGCATGGCAAAAGTACTTACCTAGTGGATAGGCATCATTCTTATGGCAGAATCAGGTGTTACAGCTTCCTTCTTGCATGCTAGTATAAAGAGCTCCATCCACGCTGCTGATGATGGCGATGGTGATGATGATGCGATGATGATGGTGATGCCCCGGCAAGTCACTGAACTATAATTGAGTTATGTGTGAACGAATGAACGGAAAAAAAGATGCGCCCCAAGAAGGCACACATCGGCAAAGAAGATGAGTAGGAAATGAAAGACCTACTTCTTTTTTTTTTGGTTGGTTAGTTTGAGTAATTCTTGCCTTGGTTGTTCATATACCGTTCTTCTTATTGATTACTTTTTTATTTTGAAAGAAAGAGTGGGAAAAATGCGATACTGAAAAAATGGGAAGTGTTGCAGTTGAACTGAAATAATGATGAAAATATGAACGATTTCTTAGCATGAAAACAATTTTCTGGGAGAAAGTGAATTGAAGTACAACGCGTAATGTTTCCACAAGGCAAAAAGCTTAGTACTGGTAAATAAAGCCCTCAGAAAGTTCCTTGGTTAATTAGCGGCCTTCTCAAAGTCCGTTAGTAGTCCATGTTGAGCCCTACGGAAATTATCGGCAACGCACTACGATTTAAGAAATTAAAATAAATTTTTTTTTTGATATTTGGAAAATATATAATCGGCGGATGAAAATGGTTTTATATTATTTAAGGTTATTAATTTTTTTTTTTAATGTTTGAAGAAAATTACAAAAAAAGTCTCTCTATTCCATAAGCGACTATGTTTTTACAACAATAAAAAAATAAAAATTCCTAATATTTTGTGACCTTTTGGCAAAGAAAAGTGGATTTTAATGACTTTGATAGTAGGCTTATTGCCATAAATTTTTCTACCCACCATCATAGGATTGGGGTATATTCGAAATATTCGTCTAATACCCCATAAAGTATATAGTATATTTTTGATCGTCTCTACGTTCTGAGTCGATCAAGCCATGTCCGTCCTTCCGTCCGTCCGTCTGTCGAAATCACGATAGCCTTTGAATGCGTCAAGCTAACCACTTGAATGTTTGCACAGATACTTAACATTGATGTAGGTCGTTGGGGATTGCAAATGGGCCATATCAATTCAGACTTAGATGTAGCTACCATAAGGGACGTAGCCAGGATTTTATTTTTTTTTGGGGGGGGGGGTTCACACTCCACATTTTTTCAAAATCGAAAATTGTCAAAATTCTTGATTCCCAATTTTTTTTTTTAAATAGTGATAGCTTTTGGATGCAGGAACTGACACATCGGCGGTGACATTTGGTAATAAATTTTGCACTGATTGTCAACCCAGTGCAAATATCTTTTGGAAGTTGTAATAATGGTTTCGAACGCTAGACAACGGCAACGTATCTTGCCTTAATAAAAATTCTAGCTCGAGTAAGGGAAGAGGTATCGTAATGAAATTTGGATTGACGTAAAGTAGACGACTGAAACCAGTTATAACAATTTTTCCCATCATGTTTTGGGGGGAAAATGGGCTTGTCAAAAGTTTTTTATATCCAAAAATGAAACAAAAAATTTCTCAAAATTCTTAGGAGTGAGATTTCTGGAATCCGTTTTAATGTCTTGTTGCATTTGATGATTTTTTTAAAAAAATAAATTAGTGGCAATAACTTTTGACAGCAGGTTCCATTATATGCCAAAATCATTAAATCCAGCTAACTTTGCCAAATGGTCATTAAATATTAAGAAAATTATTTTTTTTTTGTCGTGGGGCTAAGAGAGATTTTTTTTCTTAAATTCAAAATATTTAAAAAAATTGCTACGTCAATATAAATACTCTAAATTATGAATATACCCGGTCGCTTTGCTGCCCTCATATGTACATCCAATATCAAGGTGTAACTGTATCGCAATTTTAATAGCTTTAGCCTTATCCGTAAAGATGGAACATTTTGAAAGTTTTAGTGCCTAAATGTAGGGATTAAAAAAACTCTTGTCGGTCGAGAATTACTGTCAAGGTGTAACTGTATCGCAATTTTGAGGTCTTTAGCTCAATTCGTAAATAAAGTTCCATTTTGTACGTTTTAGTACCAAAATGTAAAAATTTCAATACAGTCTTCTAGTAATCCGTTGCATGCTGCCAATATGTACCTGTATCCCATATTTCGCAGATGTACATCAGTCTGTAAATAAAGTACCACTTTATACGTTTTAGTACCAAAATTAACAAATATCAAAAAAAACTTCTAGTTGCTGGGTACATAGTGCCTAGATGTAACTGCGTTCCAAATTTCAAAGCTGTAGCTTAATCCGTTAAGAAGGTGTCATATTGTACATTTTAGTACCAAAATGTCCGTATATCAACAAAATCTTCTAGTCGTCGGTACACACTGCCAAGATGTGCCCGTATCCCAAAATTCAGATTTGTAGCTTAATCTATAAAGAAAGTACTAAATAGTACCAAGTAGAGCTCTTAAGTACTTTTTATTCCAACCCTGGTTCGATGTCAACATTTCATATTTGGTACCAATTGCATTACTAAACGTACCATATATCCCACTTCCGATACCATTTTGGGAGATTTTTGTCACCAAATCTTATTTTTCGATACTCTCTTTAATTTAAGCCCAAAATCACATCCGTTCGCGTTGGGTATAAAGTCACCATTTCGTACTTTTTAGTACCTAAACGTACGAATATCACAAAACTCCGTCTTATAGCGCGCCTACGACCCACATAGCTTTAGCTTTAGCCATTTGGGCTGGGCGTTGATCAGTCAATCAGTCAGTCAGCCAATGAGTCAATCACACGTCTCTTTTATATATAGAGATAAAATTTCATCAAAATCGAACAACGGAATCGAGGGTCAGGCGTAATGGGTTAACATTTTTTCTTTAAAAATATTTATTGAAATTTGTCTATAAAAAATTTAAGAAAATATTGTTTGGGACAGATAAGCATAATAAAAAGACTTTAAAAATGGTTATTCAAAATTTAAATTTTAGTTTTAAAAAATAATCTCGAGGTTAGGTTGTCTTTACAGAGTTTTTCGCTGAAACTTAGTCCTTAAAAAAATCATTAAAATTTAGTCTTTAGAAAAAATTCAATAACATACTTTTTTATAAAAATTGTGTCTTTAGAAAAAAATTTTGTTTCTTTTTCTTTCGAGACGAGCTCAATGATTGGAGATGCAAATGGAAAAGGAAAGCCAAACACACACCAACCACTATGGGACGCGTTTCGTCTTTGGTTAGAAGACTTTTCAACCATATGATATGTGATGGCTTTAAGAGCCGTCCGTTGGTATGTTGTATTTGAATCGTATTAATAGCGAAAACGCATCTATGATACAATTACCACATTAACCACGCTCGACAACCGAGTCTATTAGCTGTACTTTTTCCCAATGCATGTATTTTTGTATAATGACAGACATTCTTTCTGTTGCTAATTACACTTCTTCCGTACTACACATGATTTTATACATCTGTTGGAAGTTGTATTGATGGCTAGACAACGGCAACGGGTTTCGCTGTTGCTCCGTGTGCCCAGGTTCGAGTCCCGGCCGGGCTCTGCCAAATTTGTTCATTTTTCAAGTTTTTTTTTTTTGCCTGTTAGGGCGAAGATAATTAAATTTTACAAATTTTGTTTGTTTTTTCTTTCGAGACGAGCTCAATGATGGGACATGCAAATAGAAGAGGAAAGCCAAAGACAGCATCGCACACCAACCAAGAAAAAAATTTATAGAAATTTTGTCTTAAAAAAATTATTTCGACAGGGGGTCCGGCCCGTGCTGAAATTTTGTCATATAAGAATATTATGCTGAAAAATATTATTAAAATTTTTTTTTTCATTTTGTCCTTAAGAAAAAAATTTAAGGCGACCCTGGCCTCAGAACAATTTTGCCTTTGTAGAATATTATAGAATATAAAAATGTCAATGAAATTTTTGTTTAGAATAAATTTAATTTAAATTTTTTCTTTAGACAAAATCATTTTGATGGGGGCTCGTAGCCCCCCTGGCTACGTCCCTGGCTGCCATATAAACCGATCTTCCGATTTGACTTTTGAAGCCCTTACAAGCCGCAATTTTGTTCCGATGTAATCTGTTATGACTTCCAACAACTGTGTCAAGTAAGGTCCGAATCGGTCTATGGCCTGATATAGCTCCCACATAAACCGATCTCCCGATTTGAATTCTTGAGCCCCTGGAAGCCACAATTTTTGTTCGACTTGGCTTAAGTTTTTCACATAGTGACTACGTTCTGACTACGTTCAACAACCGTGCCATATACGGTCTATAACTTGATGTAGCTCCCATATAAACCGATCAACCGATTTGACTTCTTTTGTCTTTACAAGCCGCAATTTTTGTCCGATTTGGCATGCGGCATCTGACCTTTGATTTCTATAAATTTTACCAATCTCTTAAACCTTCATCTTCGAAAGTCGACAAAGAACCAGGACATGTGTAGCACCCTAATGTGTACATAATCCGGCATCCACATCAAACTATCAATATCGTACTATCAAAAACAAAACTGTCAAAAAGAATTGCTGCCATAGCAAAAGAAAAAAACAAAACACGAACGCATTGAAAAAAGCCTTTCGACCGGCACCAACCATAGTGGCAATCAGCGCAACTGAACGAATGTCATCCAAACGTGCCTGCCAAAATTTTACTCAACCTGTCTGCAAGCGCCAAATCGCCATACGTACCGGTTGACAGGCGGTTGGTGCAACCACCATCCATCCTCCTAGTCAGACAGTCAGTCACTTGTTTATTATGTTTTAATTGTGCCTCCCCATTGCAACATGCGACTGTTAGAGCAGAGTCTGATGTCTGCATCGTGAATGCTGTGGATGATCAACCCACCAAGCGATCTCAAAAGTGGCACAACGAGAAATTTCGTTTTTTATGGACAACGACAATGAAAGTAATTTGGCCAGTTTAGACCCACATGCGATTGCAGTACAAATCCATAAAGGCCATCGGCAGGAGTGGCATATGAAATGCTCAATAATAGATGGTAAGGCAAGTAACCAGAATGTTTGGCTGCGTGGATGGGTTAGCTACCCCTCCTGGGAGGTTCAGCTTTTGATAGAAATGAAAAGTTGATCCATAATCTTTTGGAAGTTTGGCTTTATTACAATTTAAAGATTACTTTTGTTTTACTCTCGATTTCGAGGTTTGTGGTTTTTTGTATTTATTCTTAACAATTACCAATTTTGTATGTAGTAACTGAATTAATACTTATGTGCATACGTGTGTAAGAGTATTTAAACATATGGAGGATACATTTCACTTTTGTTGGAAATGTCTAACATATGGGTCATTGCGCGCCTATAACACTGGGTTCGAGTCCTCGCTAAGTTATTGTAGATAAGGTTGGAGGACACGCGACTAGCAACACCGGTAACTAGCTGCCTAAGTCGGAGACCAATTTGTACGGTAAAATAGAAAGAGAAGACATAGATAAAGAAAGTTATGTTAGACCGTAACACTGTATAAGACAGTAAAAATAACAGCAACAAGTAATACCGAGTTAATTTCGGCCGCACCGAATCATATATAGTCTGCACCATGAATCTCCTACGCGTTCAAGTTCGTTGAGTGACTTTTTCAAATATATAAGAGCTATATCAAGTTGTGGACCGATATGAACGGTATTTATCATGGCTGTTAGAAGTCATAAAAAAAAACACCACCTTCAAAATTTCGGGCAAATTGGATAATAATTGCGCCCTTAAGAGGGTCAAGAAGTCAAATCGCGAGATAAGTTTATATGGGTGCTACATCAGGTTATGGACCGATTTGGACCATACCTGGCACGGCTGTTGGTAGTCGTAACAAAAGACTATGTGCAACATTTCAGTTAAATCTGGTGGTAATTGTTCTAAAATCTCTAAAAGGCAAATCTAAAGATCGGTTTTTATGGCACTTATATAAGGTAGGGTGCGATTTGAAACATACTTGGCAGAGTTGTTGGAAGTAATAATAAAACGGCACGTTCAAAATTTCATCCAAATCGGTTAAGAATTGCGCCCTCTAGAGGCTCAAGAAGTCAAATAGGGAAATCGGTTTAAAAGGGAGCTTTACCGAGTTAGGACCGTACCTGGCGCAAATGCTGGAAGTAGAATGAACCGCCACGTCAAAAATTTCAACCAAATCCCGTAAGAATTGGGTCTTCTAAAAGCTAGTGAGTCAAATAGTGAGATAGGTTTAAAGGGGAGCTTTATCAACTTACGGGCCGATTTGGTCCATTTACAATACCAATTGTCCTATGCCAATAAGAAGTATTTGTGCAAAATTTCAAGCGCCTAGCTTTACTCCTTCGAAAGTTAGGGTTCTTTTGAAAGTTGGACCGACGGACATGGATAAATCGACTTAGAATGTCAAGACCAATATTTCGATGAGTTACAAACGAAATGACGAAATTAGTATACCCCCATCCTATGATGAAGGGTAAAAAATGAAGTCAACGCACAAGACAAGAAGAAGAAACTCTCACCGCGGAGAGTATGGCCCAGTGAGCAAATTCAGGCCTCTACACAATTCCAGAATGACAAAAGAACTAAGTTGTCGGAGGGAATCCAGGGACGGAAAGAGTTGGTCACCCATTATGCTGTGAGCACATTGCGAGGCGCATGACCGTTTATGGTCATCGTACGTCAAACGCAAGTTGTTGCTTCTCCAAGCGTCAAGCTCGATGTCAAAGACGTTGCAATGACCAGTCAGGACAATCAGCATGCTAACTCAGCCCTAGGATAAGCGACGTCATGTTTGACGAGATGCACGGTCACGGGCCTTTGCAATCCACAGCACCAGCCAACGCCTCACTCGCGCAGTTTTCGTTGAATGCGTCCACCTTACCAAGAAGCTCGCACAGTGGAGAGCTCTTTGATTCCGCAGCACGATCTGCAGCAATCACCGATCCATTCATGGCCTGCTAGTTGGCAGCTTCGTTTCCCCCTCGTCTAGAAGGCCCGGTATCCAGCAGAGCCTGACAGCCTTTACCATAGCTTAAAAGAAGATCTTTACATCTTCTAACCAGCTTTGACCTCAGATGGCCCGACGCTTGACCCTTCAGCGCCGACATACTGTCCACGTATATCGTTAGCCATCCAGAAACATATAATATTCCCTGATTCCCAGCCAAGAGAACCCTTTTTGGGAAAACGAAGTCTAACATGTCAGCAAGTAAGGACTCTCTTAATATATAACGGCATATAGCAAGCCGCCACACCGCGTCAACATCCCCCAGCAGAACACAAAAAACCTAAAGTTTCAAGAGCGTCCTATGTGGCTCCTTAATTTAAGGCGATATTCGTTGCCACACCTAACATAATGGCGCACGGGCTAAAGATCGAGATTGGCTTCCTAGAGTTCAGCACTGACAAATAAGTAAGTTAGGATGTAAGTAAGCAAGTAAGTAAGTAAATAAGTAATGAAGTAAGTAAGGAAGTAAGCAAGTAAGTAAGTAAGTATGTAAGTAAGTAAGTAAGTAAGTAAGTAAGTAAGTAAGTAAGTAAGTAAGTAAGTGAGTAAGTAAGTAAGTAAGTAAGTAAGTAAGTAAGTAAGTAAGTAAGTAAGTAAGTAAGTAAGTAAGTAAGTAAGTAAGTAAGTAAGTAAGTAAGTAAGTAAGTAAGTAAGTAAGTAAGTAAGTAAGTAAGTAAGTAAGTAAGTAAGTAAGTAAGTAAGTAAGTAAGTAAGTAAGTAAGTAAGTAAGTAAGTAAGTAAGTAAGTAAGTAAGTAAGTAAGTAAGTAAGTAAGTAAGTAAGTAAGTAAGTAAGTAAGTAAGTAAGTAAGTAAGTAAGTAAGTAAGTAAGTAAGTAAGTAAGTAAGTAAGTAAGTAAGTAAGTAAGTAAGTAAGTAAGTAAGTAAGTAAGTAAGTAAGTAAGTAAGTAAGTAAGTAAGTAAGTAAGTAAGTAAGTAAGTAAGTAAGTAAGTAAGTAAGTAAGTAAGTAAGTAAGTAAGTAAGTAAGTAAGTAAGTAAGTAAGTAAGTAAGTAAGTAAGTAAGTAAGTAAGTAAGTAAGTAAGTAAGTAAGTAAGTAAGTAAGTAAGTAAGTAAGTAAGTAAGTAAGTAAGTAAGTAAGTAAGTAAGTAAGTAAGTAAGTAAGTAAGTAAGTAAGTAAGTAAGTAAGTAAGTAAGTAAGTAAGTAAGTAAGTAAGTAAGTAAGTAAGTAAGTAAGTAAGTAAGTAAGTAAGTAAGTAAGTAAGTAAGTAAGTAAGTAAGTAAGTAAGTAAGTAAGTAAGTAAGTAAGTAAGTAAGTAAGTAAGTAAGTAAGTAAGTAAGTAAGTAAGTAAGTAAGTAAGTAAGTAAGTAAGTAAGTAAGTAAGTAAGTAAGTAAGTAAGTAAGTAAGTAAGTAAGTAAGTAAGTAAGTAAGTAAGTAAGTAAGTAAGTAAGTAAGTAAGTAAGTAAGTAAGTAAGTAAGTAAGTAAGTAAGTAAGTAAGTAAGTAAGTAAGTAAGTAAGTAAGTAAGTAAGTAAGTAAGTAAGTAAGTAAGTAAGTAAGTAAGTAAGTAAGTAAGTAAGTAAGTAAGTAAGTAAGTAAGTAAGTAAGTAAGTAAGTAAGTAAGTAAGTAAGTAAGTAAGTAAGTAAGTAAGTAAGTAAGTAAGTAAGTAAGTAAGTAAGTAAGTAAGTAAGTAAGTAAGTAAGTAAGTAAGTAAGTAAGTAAGTAAGTAAGTAAGTAAGTAAGTAAGTAAGTAAGTAAGTAAGTAAGTAAGTAAGTAAGTAAGTAAGTAAGTAAGTAAGTAAGTAAGTAAGTAAGTAAGTAAGTAAGTAAGTAAGTAAGTAAGTAAGTAAGTAAGTAAGTAAGTAAGTAAGTAAGTAAGTAAGTAAGTAAGTAAGTAAGTAAGTAAGTAAGTAAGTAAGTAAGTAAGTAAGTAAGTAAGTAAGTAAGTAAGTAAGTAAGTAAGTAAGTAAGTAAGTAAGTAAGTAAGTAAGTAAGTAAGTAAGTAAGTAAGTAAGTAAGTAAGTAAGTAAGTAAGTAAGTAAGTAAGTAAGTAAGTATGTAAGTAAGTAAGTAAGTAAGTAAGTAAGTAAGTAAGTAAGTAAGTAAGTAAGTAAGTAAGTAAGTAAGTAAGTAAGTAAGTAAGTAAGTAAGTAAGTAAGTAAGTAAGTAAGTAAGTAAGTAAGTAAGTAAGTAAGTAAGTAAGTAAGTAAGTAAGTAAGTAAGTAAGTAAGTAAGTAAGTAAGTAAGTAAGTAAGTAAGTAAGTAAGTAAGTAAGTAAGTAAGTAAGTAAGTAAGTATGTATGTAAGTAAGTATGTAAGTAAGTAAGTTAGTTAGTTAGTTAGTTAGTATGTAAGCAAGTAGCTACCATGACACAAGGCAAAAATTTGGCTGTGGATTTGTGGTTATTCGGAGATTGAAACACCTTGCCTCCAGGGAAGCCAGGTTATTCGGAGATTGAAACACCTTGCCTCCAGGGAAGCCAGTATCCGCAAAAAGGCCAATATTTTCAACATCAGCCGTATTTGCTCCCATGCTTCAATGGAAGACAAGGACGAGCAGAACAATGATAATTTCTACGAACGCGTAGAGAAAGAATGCAACCGCTGCCTCGCCCATCCAATAACTATTAAAATCATTATGCGAGATTTTAATGCAAAGATAAGGAAGGAAAATATCTTTGATCCAAAAGTCGAAAAATGTGGCCTCCAAGAGATAATCTTCAATAAAGTGTTTGGAGCGTTTGAGAGAATGATCCTCAGTAAAATTTATGGACAAGTTTGCATTGATGGGGATTGTAGTCGTCGTATGAACCGCGAACTGTATGAGCTGCATGACGACGTTAGTATAGCACGCATATCGAAGGTCATAGAAAAAGTCGCTGTGCAAAATTTCAGTCAAATGGGATAAGAAATACGCCCTCTTGAGCGCAAGAAGTATAACCGGTAGATCCCTTTATATGGGAGCTATATCAGGTTTTTCACCAATTCAGACCATATTTGTATATTAGAGGTCATAGAAAACGCCACTCTGCAAAGTTTCAACCAAATCGGAGGCTCAAAAAACATAATTGGGAGACTGGTTTATATGGAAGCTATATCTAAACAGACACTAGACCAATATTTCGATGTGTTACAAACAGAAAGACGAAGTTAGTATGACTCCATCCTATGGTGGAGGTTAGAAAAAGTTATTTTTTTATGTCCTTTCTTATGGTCTACAACAAATACACCAAGAATGGTCTACATCGGTTCATAATCTGATATAGCTTCCATATAAAGTAATATCTCGACATTTTTCTTCGAGCCTCCAGAAAGCGCAATTTTTATACGAATCGGCTGAAATTTTGTACAACGATTATTGCTATAACCTCCAATATCTATACCGAATAAATCCATAACTTGATTAGATCTTATGTAAACCGATCTCACTATTTGATTTTGTCTTCCATAAATTTAAAAAATCCATAGGATTTCTTTTTTTACCTCTTTTGGTAAAGAAAACACTTGAAATGAATTTGACAAATCCATGCAAGCTTCCCCTTGTTTATTTACTTTCCTCCAATTCTGATTCGTCAGATTATACAAAAGCTTTTTCAATTTATTATTATGGAAGCACCCATATGTATAATGCAATAACTATACAACAGTACTTACCATTTGCCAAAGGCGTGTTACCAAAAGTTAACCACTTTTTCCACTTCTTGTTTTTCATTTAACTTATTTGGTCAAGAAATTAGAAAGTAAAATTTTAAAGAAGCTGAAAAAGGAAAATCGGCATCAACAAAGAAGTAGAAGAAGATGAAGAAAAAAAACCGAAAACTTCTCTTCTTTCAAAGCTCAAAAATGTGTGATGGTCGGCTTATCAGTGCAAATCTCTGGGGTATGTTTCTGGTGTTGTGTGGTGTTTTAATCATTTTTATACTCTCCACCATTGGATGGGGGTATACTAATTTCGGTCATTCTATTTGTAACTCCTCGAAATATTCGTCTAAGACCCCATAAAGTCATGACATTTTAAGTTGATCTAGCAATGTCCGCCCGTCCGTCTGTTTGTCGAAAGAACGCTTACTTTCGAAGGAGTAAAGCTGGCCGCTTGAAATTTTGCACAAATACTTCTTATTAGTGTAGGTCGTTTGGGATTGTAAATGGGCTATATCGGTCCATGTTTTCATATAGCTGCCATATAAACCGATCTTTGATCTTGACTTCTTGAGCCACAAGAAGGCACAATTCTTATCCGATTTGGCTGAAATTTTGTATGAAGTGTTTTATTATGAATTCCAACAACTATGCTGGGTAATGTTTAAATCGGTTGATAACCTGATATGGCTGTCATTTAAACCGATCTGGGGTCTTGACTTCTTGAGCGTCTAGAGTGCGCAATTTCTATCCGATTTGGCTGAAATTTTGCACGACGTGTTTCGTTATGACTTCCATCAACCGTCTTCTGTATGGTGTAAATCGGTCCATAACCTGATATAGCTGTCATATAAACCGATCTTGAATCTTGATTTCTTGAGCCACTAGAGAGCGCAATTCTTATCTGATTTGGCTGAAATTTCGCAAGGCGTGTTTTGTTATGACTTATGATAACTGTGACAAAAATGGTTCAAATCGATCCATACCGTGATATAGCTGCCATATAAACCAATCTGGGATCTTGACTTCTTGAGCCTCCAGAGGGCGTAATTATTATCCGATTTGGCTGAATTTGTATACAACGGCTTCTCTTATGACCTTCAACATACATAAAGCTGACCTATAGCCTGATAAAGCTCCCATATAAACCGTTCTCTCTATTTTAGTTTTTGAGCACCTAAAGGGCGCAATTGTTACTCGAATTGGCTGAAATTTTTCACAATGACTTCTACTATGGTCTCCAATATTCAATTCAATTATCGATTCGGACCATAACCGATTCGGACCATCACCTCATATAGCTCCAATTTTATAGCCATTCTTTTCTTTTGTCCTTTGTTTGCCCAAAAAGAGATATCGGGAAGAGAACTCGACAAATGCAATCTATGGTGGAGGGTATATAAGATTCTGCCCGGCCGAACTTCTTTTACTTGTTTTCTTCTTTTTTGCTTGAGTGTATATCTTAGATGGACCATCATAATAGTATTGGTCAAAAGTAATATGCCATTTTTATAGTCGTTTTATTTTCAATAGTATTATTATTGTAAAGATTTTTTTTTATATTTTAATTAGCAACATGTTGTCATTATTGTTAAAGTGTTTGGTATTATTGTTGGTTTTAGTTTAAGTTTTGGGCTATTTCCGTTTACAATACATTTGAGTTTTTGTTTCCTTACTTTTTTTGGTTGGTTAATTTCACTAATAGAAACAACATAAATAGATATATAATACTATACAAATGAACAAAGATTGGATTAGAAATATTTGCACTGCCAACGCCAGTAGTAGTAACGGTTTTATAATGCCCACTATCATGGGAACAAACATGTTGGTGCTGGCCACACTGCCGTGGGCTTTTTCGCCCCTTTACCACTATGGTTTCCCTGGGACGCTTCACTCTTGTACTGTAAAGGTCAATTGTTTGCTGCGTGAACTTTCGAAACGATTGGGTGTCTTAATATCCATCAGAGCCAAGATTCCAATGGTCAAAATGCCACACAGGAATAGGGTAACCAAAACACCCGCCCATATGGGTGCGGTGGTGAAACCTACACAATCGTAGACATCACCAAACTTTAAAGCACCCTCTAGCCAGGGTTGAACCTGCAATAGATTCAAGTAAATGGGAGTAAGGGATTGATTTTATTTTTGTTTGCATTTTTATCACCTGATAATCCTTTATCTTCAATGTATCATTTCCATTCGTAAACAACAAATGCCGTGATGAACAACGATAGGAGAATTTCAAGGGAGCCGAAGGTACATCGTATTGTCGTCCCACTACCTGCAGCACAGTTTCGTTATCTTTGTAACGAACTTCCACGGCTTTCATTGCCCATGTTCCATATTTCAAAGTGAAATTAAATCGCAGCGTTACTTTCTCATCATCCACTTTGAAAATTATACTCAAACGGCCATATCCCTTTGATCTTTGATCATCAAAAGTTATTTCCTTGTTGTGTTCCTTAAGACTAAGATTCTTGTGCTGGATATACAACTCGGGGGCAGCGTTAACATGGAGAACAGCTTTTTCGCCTGCAAAGGACACAGACAGGGAAAGAAATTGAGTTTTTGAGAAAATTTCATGTGGATAAAATAAAAAACAAAAATTCTAAAAAATTCAACAAGAAAATTAAATTTGGACAAAATATGAATTTTTTGTTTATAAAAATCACATTTCAATTATTTGCATTTTCCGATTTGGGTTTATTAGAAACTGGAGATAAAAATTTTTAGTCGATGTGGAGTTTTATTATGATCCAAAATCTGTTAAAGGCCAAAGCGGAATCACGGAAAAGTAAAGGTCTACACCTCAGGAAGATTTGGAAGCGATGATGGATATGAAACCTTTAGAGGCTAAGGAGTTACGGTATGGGTGCGGTCTGCGTCCATTCTATACCATACCATCATGTTTGGTATGGTACAGTATGAGCGCATAACGCACACCTACTACGGTATACTACACCCATACCATAACTCTTAGGTCAGCCTAAGAACTCGTCATGCTGACGGAGAACATGTAAAGCCAAGGTCCAAGGCTATTGTAGTTAAGTTCCAAGGCTATTATAGTTAAGTTCTGCCGGGCCGAACTTTAGATTACCACCACATCGGGTATATATGTAAACCACCTTTCGTCAAATCCGGTGAAAAATGCATACCTTGTGCCCTATAGCAGCTATATCGAAATATGTTCCGATTTGGACCAAATACTTATAAGTTCAAGTCATTGTTCACCTGTGTATAACACAATTGGTATTTTAAGTAGCTATTGCGTTGCCCAAAAAGTAATTGCGGATTTTTCATATAATCGGCGTTGACAAATTTTTTCACAGCTTGTGACTCTGTAATTGCATTCTTTCTTCTGTCAGTTATCAGCTTTTACTTTTAGCTTGCTTTAAAAAAAGTGTAAAAAAAGTATATTTGATTAAAGTTCATTCTAAGTTTTATTAAAAATGCATTTACTTTCTTTTAAAAAATCCGCAATTACTTTTTGGGCAACCCAATATATCTAAAAATAAACCGATCTGAACCATATACGAAACGGATGTTGAAAAGCCTAACATAAGTCACTGTGTCAAATTTCAGTGCAATCGGATTATAAATGCGCCTTTTATGGAGCCAAGAGATATCGGTCTATATGGCAGCTATATCCAAATCTGAACCGATTTGGGCCAAGTTTCGGAAAATTTTCGAAGAGCCTAACACAACTCACTGTCCCAAATTTCGGCCACATCGGACATTAAATATGGGCCAAGACTTCAAATCGAGATATCGGTATAATACAGCTATATCCAAATCTGAACTGATCTGAGTCAAATTGAAGAAGGATGTCGAAGGGCCTAGCGCAACTCACTGTTCCAAACTTCGGCGACATCGGACAATAAATGTGCCTTTTATGGCCCCAAAACCTTAAATCGAGAGATCGGTCTATATGGCAGCTATATCCAAATTTGGACCGATCTAAACCAAATTGATGAAGAATGTCAAAGGGCATAACGCAACTCACTGTCCCAAATTTCGGCGACATCGGACAATAAATGCGCCTTTTATGATACGCAAAACCTTACCAAATTGAAGAGAGATGTCGAGGGGCTTTACTTCATTGACTGTCCCAAATTTCAGCGACATCCAACAATAAATGCGCTTTTTATGGGCCCAAAACCTTAAATCGAGAGATCGGTCTATATGGCAGCTATATCCAAATCTGAACCGATCTGGGCCAAATTGAACAAGGATATCGTAGGCCCCTACACAACTCACTGTCCCAAATTTACCAAAATCGGATAATAAATGTGGCTTTTACGCGCCAGAGAATCTAATTCAGCGGATCGGTCTATATGGCAGCTATATCCAAATCTGAACCGATTTGGACCAAATTGAAGAAGAATGCTAAAGGGCTTAGCACAACTCACGGTCCCCAATTTCAGCAAAATCGGATAATAAATGTGACTTTTATGGGCCTAAGACCCTAAATCGGCGGATCGGTCTATATGGGAGCTATATCAAGATATAGTACGATATAGCCCATCTTCGAACTTAATCTGCTATTTACAAAAACAGGCTTCTAGAAAAGACCTCCATTGCAAGCTAGTCCATCGCTGCTCCTGCAGTACAGCTATTTGTCGGACTACTGAACATAGTAGAGGGTAAAGCCAGTGTGGATTTGGTGATGAGTTCACAATCATGTGAGTATGGACCCTTGGTTGCTCATAAAGCTAGTTAATTAATATGAACCAAACAAAACTCATCAAGCGGTTATCAAAATCGAAATCTATGACGATTTCTACGAAAATTTTCCCAAGAAATCATGGGTCTAGAGTCAAAATTGAATATTCTGGTTTTAAATGACTAAGTCCATATCTAATTTTTCTTTTACCATTTTTCAACTATGTATAGTAGACATAGTTGAGTGTTAGCCAGTGTGGATTTGGAGAACGAGGTGGCGAGTTAACACTCATGTGGGTGTGGACCGTTGCTCCTCGGATGTTCAAATTTGTCGGACTGATGAACATAGTAGAGGGTACAGCAGGTGTGAATTTGGTTAAGAGTTTACATTCATGTGGGTGATCTTTGGATCTTTTGTGAACCAAGGAAAACTCACCAAACGGTTAACATAATCGAAATTTACTACGAATTCTAAGAAAATTTCTTAAGCAATCATGGGTCTACAATCAAAATCAAACTTCCGGTTTTTAACCACTGCAAATGCATATTTGCCCATGAACATTACATTAAGGAACAGGGGCAAACTTCTCACATATCAATGAGTGTTGTCCGATATAAATTTAAACTCAATGATAATGCATCTCCTTTTTATAGCCGAATCCGAACGGAATGCCGTAGTTCGAGAACTCTTTCAGGAGAAGTTTTTACATGGCTTCATTATCTCGAATTCAGTACTACATACGTTCTTCATTATTGAATTTTAAAAAGAGAATGAGGTATGACACGGGCATATAGCTTTAGCCGTTTCAGAGATATAGGCCGACGAATTCCCAAAAGTCGCCAAATAGCCAAAAAAAAATCGGGAATTTCAAAACTTTGAGGCTCCAGCAGTTCGTGTTAACATCTTTCAATTGTTCTTAAATTTTGAGAATCTTAAAATATAACAAAATTAAACATTGTAAGGGGTTGCCGCCAAATCGACATCGATTTTTTCCCTTCGTGATAAAACCACCCTAATGTATATAGGAGCTTTATGTAAATCAGGACTAATTTTTTCAAAATCTATAGCGATTGTCCTTGGCCCAAAAAATGACATGTGAAAAATTTGAATTTAGTCGGACAACAAATCTTGTACCTTGATTACAAGAATATATGAAAAGACAAAAGGACATAGCCAAATCGAATCGGGAAGTAACTCTAAGGGAGATCGGTCTATAATACAGCTATATTTAAATACCGTCCCATCTGGATCAAATTCATTTCAGATATCGGAATGTCTAGTGTTTGTCAATGGTCCAAATTTTAACGATATCGGTTAATATGCGCTTTTAACAATCTGAAGATCTAAAATATGGAAAAGGTCAAAAGGGCAGCTATATCTTAATATAGTCCGATCTGGACCATATTCGGTTCAGACATGGGGAGCCATAGTGCAAGCGTGAGAACAATTAACAAAAGGCCAAACGAACGGACAGGAACACACCGACATCGTTATATCGTCATATAATTTACACCGGACAATAATGTAAATTAGACTGTAACACGATATATAGGATTTTTTTTTTTTTGAGGAATGGAGAAGTGCGTGCCCTCTATAAATAGGAAATATATTGGCAATGGACTAACTATAACCCATGCCGACCTGGGATCCAATTGAGTATACATTACTCTATTAATATGAAATTTATCATTAAAACTTGATCTGTACCACTACTGACGTAGTGATGTAGTGTACTGATCGATTCATAAACTCTTCCTACCACTATTGAAGCAGTGATGTAGTATACGGATCAACTCATAAACTCTTCCTACCATTACTGAGGTAGTGATGCAGTGTACGGATCGACTCATAAACTTTTCCTAAATTACTTTCTGCAAATGCCGTTTATCTGTGTTTCTTTTCCGTAGCGTTTGTCTGTCCGTCCTTTTTTGTAATCAAGGTGCAGGTTGCATTTGTTATCCAATCATTACGAAATTTTCCACATATCCCTTTTTAGACCAGAGACGATCGCTATGGTAAAATAGGTTCAGATTTAGATATAACACCCATATCTTCTTACACATAAAAATAAAATATTTTTTGTTTGTAGGTTTGTTTGTTTGTTTGTGTGTTCCTTATAGACTCAGAAACGGCTGAACCGATTTTCTTGAAATTTTCACAGATGGTACATAATGATCGCGTGGTGAAAATAGGGTACTAAATTTTTTGATATCAGAAGGGGGGTGGACCCTCCCCCTTACCCTAATTTTCAGAAACGCCAGATCTCGGAGATGGGTAGTGCGATTTAATTTTGTGTGCTTTCATATAGTACCCTAAATAAACAAATTGGTATCCAAATTTTGGATGGGGTACCTAGGGGGGACGCCCCATCCTAAAACCCACCAAACATATATTTAGACCAATCACGACAATATGGGACTTAAATGAAAGGTATTTAAGATAAGAAAACGTATCTGATATCCAATTGTCGGACCAAGTGTTTGGGGGACCACCCCACCTCAAAACACCCCAAAACAAAACACCAAACAACACTCAAATGAAAGGTATTTGCGAGTAAAATACGAATCTGATATCCAAATGTGGGACCACGTTTCTGGGGGTCCACCCCTTCCCCAAAACACCTCCCAAACAGGACTTATTTAGTGACCATGGCAATATGGGGCTTAAATAAAAGGTATTTGAGTGTAGAATTCGAATCTGATATCAAAATATGGAACCAAGTGTCTGGGGGGCTGCCTCTCCCAAAAAAACATCCCCAAAAGGGGTCAAATTTACGACCATAGCTCAAATGAAAGGTCTTTGGGTGTAAAGCACGAATTTGATATCGATATTCGGGAAAAGTGTCTATGTGTCTATTACACCACCCAAATATTGGGTTGGCCAAAAAGTAATTGCGGATTTTTCATATAGTCGGCGTTGACAAATTTTTTCACAGCTTGTAACTCTGTAATTGCATTCTTTCTTCTGTCAGTTATCAACTGTTACTTTTAGCTTGCTTTAGAAAAAAAGTGTAAAAAAAGTATATTTGATTAAAGTTCATTCTAAGTTCTATTAAAAATGCATTTACTTTCTTTTAAAAAATCCGCAATTACTTTTTGGGCAACCCAATAGTAAGTATGTGCTGACTATTCCAATATGAGGCTCAAATAAGAGGGTTTTTAGAGTAGAACACGAATCTGATAAATATTTCAAAAGTCAAGTCACTGAGTGGCCGCCCTATCCCCCAAAACACCCCACAAACCGGTCATGTCTGCTGACTATGGTAAAAGGGGGCTCAAATTAAAGTTTACTGATATCAACATTAGGGACCACGTTTCTGATATCAACATTAGGGACCAACTGTCTAGGTGACGTCCCACCATAACAACCCCCAAGTACGACGTATTTGCTCACCAAGACAATTTGGGTCTTAAAGAGAGTGGAACTAAATATTCACAGTTTTTAAGACCAATACAC
This sequence comes from Stomoxys calcitrans, assembly GCF_963082655.1. Classification (NCBI taxonomy): domain Eukaryota; kingdom Metazoa; phylum Arthropoda; class Insecta; order Diptera; family Muscidae; genus Stomoxys; species Stomoxys calcitrans. The sequence goes on along the minus strand of NC_081553.1, from coordinate 41,586,658 downwards.
CAAACTAGACATATTTTCAATATCCAATTTTAAGGCCAATGGCAATATGTGGAGCTTAAATGAAAGGTATTGGGAGGTAGAGCAAGAATTGATACCTACTTACAGAACCAATTTTCTTTCCCAAAATACCCCACAGACAGCAATTTGTTACTGATCATCGCAATATTGGGCTCAAATAAAGGTATTTGGGAGTAGAATACGAATTTGATATCCAAATGTAGGACCAAGTATTTAGGGCACCACTCCTTCCCCAATACACCACCCATAAGGTTAAAATTTTTCGACCATAAGAAAACGAATTTGATAACCTATTTTGGGGCCATGTGTTTAAGGGACGCCTCTTCGTGTAAATGGTATTTGAAAAAAGAGCACGATGCCCCAAGTGTCTGGGGGACCACCTCACCCCCCAAAACACCTCTAAATCAGATATCATGAGAATATCGGGCTAAAATAAAGTATTTTAAGAATGGAGTACACCTTACATCCAAACTTAAATTCGTAGACCAATAAAGATCATATGGGATTCAGATAAAGGCACCTATATTGTTAAACTGTTAGTCAAGTTAGCATGGTATTTCACTAAATGATCTTTAATTGTCGAAAATAAATATTCCAAGGAAACTTTTGTTCCGTATAAAGTAAAAGAAGGAGCAGCGAAGCGGGCCCGGGACAGCTAGTATGTATATAATTTCAATTATTTCACTTATATGGACATGATATATATGGAGTGCTCTACTTCATTAAAACAAGCTTCGATTTTTGGTATCTGGAACGCTCTAATGTACATATATACTTTGTAGGGACGGAAATGTATATTTCGAAGTACTACAAACGGAATAACAACATAAATATGCCCCACATCCTAGGGTGGTGGGTATAACAGTGTTGATAACTTTTTTGCAACCTAATTTCAAAATATTTTCTATTAATATTACATTGCGACAAGATTCAAGTCAGATTTTTACAAAATTTTCAATAATTGGTTCAAAAAAAAACTCTTTTTTAGTTAGCACTCTTTTTTTTTTGTTATCCATCATCACAACTTACCACTGGCTACATAAATGTAACTTTCCTCAGTTTCTTCGGGGCCCGGTGGCGAGGAAGTGGTACTAACCCCAGCATCTCCTTCGCCCTCGCCGGCCTCACGTTTGGCAATGAAATGAGCTTCTTCTTCACGGCTTGCTAAGATTCCCAAAACTTCACCTTCACCGTAAATGGATAAGGCATCAGCAAAGCCACCAACAATTTCCGAATCACTTTCCTCAACAGGACCACTTAGATTGATGACCTAAGAAGTTTCCCATACAAAATAGAAGAGAATCCATGTTATACACACACAAACAAGATAGCAAATTTTGTTTTCTATTTTTTGCGTTTTTTTATACCTCAATATTTGCATTGTAATTGAAGGGATTCGCAAGCAAGGTGTGCTGTGGCAAATACGACCAGGAGTTATCCTTGATCAATTGATGAAATTTGGGATATTTCTGCGACTCCAAGCGTCTGGTATTGTTGCGTACAAATATCACAATAGCTTTTGCATCACGAAACAAATCGGAAAAATCACTTTCACTGGCTTCGACCAGAGCTGCTGGTTGAAGATTTACAACTTTGGCATGACCCCAAAGCAGATAGGGGCCATTAATGTTAGCTGACGTTAGTGTTACTAATCCTAGCACTAATGCAAAATAAAATAATTTCATTATTTAGTTGTCCTTCGTTCACCACTGTGTGTTCTAAACTATGAAATTTTCCTTTTCAATGTCCTCGACTAAATATATGAACCCGTATGAAATGACGTTGTAGCGCACAAGGATAAATGCAAAAATGTATAACAGTATTCGGTGAAAATCAATGACAGTCCTTTATCTAACAGTAGTGCGTGAAGAGCATGCGTGTGACAAGCAGCTGTTGTAGTTTTATACAACAGATGTTTTGTTGACACTGTTAGGGGAGGATTTTCTTGCCTTATAACGGTTAACAGTTGATGAGATGGCGCATGCTGTTTGTAGTTATACTCTCGGCTCCCTTGAGCGAAATAGTTTTGGGTATGACAGTTAAGGTTACACTGTTGGGAAATGTTTGTACTTGTATTTCAGTTATATTCAAAATAGTGGAACTTTAAATTTATGGATTATAAAAAAACATCAAACGACGGATCAGTAGAACCCAAAATCAGAATCCATGAAAATATTATGGCAACCCACAAAAAAAAAAACAAGTAAGAGCGTGCTAAGTTCGGCCGGGCCGAATCCTAAATATATACCCTCCACCATAGATCGCATCCGTCGAGGTCTTTGCGCAGTATCTCTTTTTAGGCAAACAAAGAATAATGAATATGGACGGAGGAGGAGCTATATCATGTTATAGTCCGATTCGGGGCTCAAGAAGCAAAATCGGGATATCGGTTTATATGGGAGCTGTGTCAAGCTATAGATCGATTCAGACCATATTGCACACGTATGTTGAAGGCAATGGGTGAAGTCGTTGTACAAAATCTGTGCCAAATCGGATGAGAATTGCGCTCTCTAGAGGCTCAGGAACTCAAGATCCCAGATCGGTTTTAAATGACAGCTATATCAGGGTATGGACCGATTTGGACCATACTCAAGAAATCAAGACCCAAGATCGGTTTATATAGCAGCTGTATCAAATTATGGACCGATTTAAACCATAATTCACACAGTTGTTGGAAATGATATCAAAACACTATATGCAAAATTTCAGCCAAAATGGATGAGAATTGCGCCCTCTAGAGGCTCAAGAAGTCAAGACCCAAGATCGGTTTATATGGCAGCTATATCAGGTTATGGACCGATGTGGACCATACACAGTTGTTGAAAGTGATATCAAAAAACTATGTGCAAAATTTCAGCCAAATCAGACGAGAATTGGGCCCTTAAGAGGGTCAAGAAATCAAGACCCAAGATCGGTTAATATGGCAGCTATATCAAAACATGAACGGATTTGGCCCATTTACAATCCCAACCGACCTACACCAATAAGAAGTATTTGTGCAAAATTTCATGCGGCTAGCTCTACTCCTTCAAAAGTTAGCGTGCTTTCGACAGACAGACGGACGGACATGTCTAGATCGACTTAAAATGTCACAACGATCAAGAATATATATACTTTAAGGGGTCTAAGACGCATATTTCGAGGTGTTATAAACATAATGACGAAATTAGTATAGCCCCATCCTATGGTGGAGGGTATAAAAACGAAATTGGTATTTGGGGTCAAACAGCCAGGGGGAAATACTTACCCATAAAACCCCCCAAATCATCATGTAACTCGATCAAATGAAGGTTATTCAGGAGTATTGTTCGAATTTAATATCAAAATTTGGCCCCAATTCTTTGGCGGTTACCCCACTCTCAAAATATCCCCCCATAGGATATGTTCATTAATTGGGGCAATATAGATATCAAATTAAATGTATGACAGAGTAGAGTACGAATCTATTACAATATATAAAAATTAAAGTGTTGCGCTTTGTCAGTTAGTTTGTTTGTATACTACCTATAGACTCAAAAATGGTTGGACCTACCCCAAACAGATAAGCCGATCGGGATAATATGGGATTCAAACGAAAGGTACTTGAAACTTATATATAAATGTGGGTCAATACTGGGGGGTTCGCCGCACCCCAAAATTAGGCCCCAAATGGACTTGCACACCGAACGGTACAATATGGGACCCAAACGAAAAGTATTTGAGAGTAGAATACAAAGCTTAGATGGAGCTTGGTTATCCCGGTAGCTTGCCCAATGCATTGATCGCAACCACATTTTGCCTAAAACTTTAAAAAACGGTTGTTATTTTTTGCTTTCTATTTCAAATAGAACCAAAAACAAACACTATATTGTTTTCAGCTGGACAAATAAATCCAACAACAAAATGGAACAACCAAAATAGTGGCGCAAAAACAGGCAAAATAAATTACTTTCAAATTTGGACCATGTCAAAAAGGGGCCATAAACACTTAAGGGTGTAATGTTATAAATACTTTGATATAAAAGTGCACCCTAATATCTGGGGGTGGTCCCACCCACAAAAACCTTGCAATAGGTCATGTTTATCGGCATAATATGGGTATCAAATGAAAGGCATTAGATATGCATTGTCTGAGAGCCGTCCACCCCTAAAAACCCCAAAAACAGACATGTTTCTCTAACGATACAAATTGGGTATCAAGTGGAAGTTCGTAGGGAGTGAATACGTACAATAATTTTACTTTTGGTATCAAATTTCTGTCACACTGGGAGATAAGTAGAAGCAGAAGAAGACTAATCAGGGTTCATATGGGAGCTATATCAGATTTTAGATAATTTGGACAATACTTACCATGGATGTTGGAAGTCATGACGAAAAATTCTTCGTGCAAAATTAAGGTAATCGCGGCCAAAAATTGCGGCTTCTAGGTATCAAAAGGTTAAGGTTAGGTTAGCTATATCAGGTTATACACCGCTTTGAACTACACATGGCATGATCATCGATCGTTATAAGATAACACCTTGTGCAAAATTTTACCCCAATTGAACAAATATTTGCGGCTTCTAGAGGCTAAGTATATCAAATCGAGTGATCGGTAAATGGGAGCTGTATAAGGCAATATAACTATTGGAACATATTTGGCACTACCGTTAAAAGTTCTAACAGAACACCCCATGAAAAATGTCAGCCCCATCGTATAAAAATTGAGGGGCTCAAGATGTCAAAATGGGAGATATATCAGGTTATACACAGATTGGGACCATACTTGCCGCAATTGTTAACAAAACATTATGTGCAACATTTCATCCAAATTTGATAACATTTGATGTCAAATCGGGAGATCAGCTCTTATGGGAGCTATAAGGTTGGACCGATTCCTATTGTAATATAGCTCTCAAAAGACTGGTGCCTTGAGCCCATAACAGCCGCATTTTTTGTCCAAATATGTTGACATTTTCACAGTGAGCTTTATTAGACACACCGACATCTGGTTAATATTGGCCCATATTTAGGTACAGCTATCAAAAAGGCCGATTGGACGGTTTAGGGTCTTAAGCCCATAAAAGCCGCACTTATTGTGCGATTTTGCTACAATTTGAAACAGTGAGTTGCACTAGGATCCTCGTTTTTTTTGAACCGAATGTGGTCCATATTGGATCATATTTCAATATAAAGACCAATCTTCCGATTATTGATACTTTATTGACACTTGCAATAGGTTCACCACCTTACCGAATTTTCCGCTAATTTGGTGCAAGAAATTTAAAATGAACGCCACCAAATCTTAAACATGTTTCCCACATGGACACAGATTATGCACACAGCAGATAAATGTGGGAGTTGATGGCGTAAATATTTTGACCATCAACTACCCCAAAATGTTTGGTGTCAAATATACCAGTCTTCATAAGGCCCTCGCCATTGTTACTGCTATTCGTAACAAAGTCTGAAGTAGGAATATGTGGAGGTGGAGGTAGGTGGAGATAAGAACAAGTAAAAAGGCGTTAAGTTCGGCCGGGCCGAACTTTGAATACCCACCACCTCGGGTATATATGTAAGCCACCTTTCGCAAAATCTGGAGAGATCTATGTATCCAAATCTGGACCGATCTGTGCCATATTGCTAAAGAATGTCAAGGGGCTTAACTTGGCTCACTGACACAAATTTCGGCGACATCGGACAATAAATGCGCCTTTTATGGGCCCAAAACCCTAAATCGGAGGATCGGTTTATATGGCAGCTATATCCAAATCTGGACCGATCTGGCGCAAATTAACGAAGGATGTCGAAGGGCCTAACACAACTCGCTGTCCCAAATGTTAGCAAAATCGGATAATTAATGTGGCTTTTATGGGCCTAAGACCCTATATGGCATCTATATCCAAATCTGGACCGATCTGGGCCAAATTGACGAAGGATGTCGAAGGGCCTAACACAACTCACTGTCCCAAATTTCAGCAAAATCGGATAATAAATGTGGCTTTTATGGACCTAAGACCCTAAATCCAAGATTTATCAAAATTATCATGCCAAAATTGCTGCCATATGTAACATATATTTTCAATACTGTTCTGACCAACTCCACCTTTCCGCATGAATGGAAGCTCGCTAAAATCATACCGACTAGAAAATCGAATAATGAATACCGCCCCATTGCAATCTTACCGTTCTTATCCAAAGCGCTAGAATGCATAATGGCGAATCAAATCGAACAATTCCTGTGCACTCAAAATCTATTATCAGAATGGCAATCTGGTTTTAGAAAAAAGAGAAGTTGCACATCTGTCTTAATAGACGTTGTTGAAAATATTAGACAAAATATGGACAACAAGATGGTATCTTTTCTCCTTCTATTGGATCACAGTAAAGCATTTGATACTGTAAACCATCAAATTCTTGTAGTCAAGCTCTCAAAACTATTTAATTTTTCCCGAACTGCCTGTCAACTGATATCATCGTACCTGTCTCAAAGATCTCACTCTGTATATTGTAATGATATCTGGTCAAATACGCATCATGTTCCAAATGGTGTGCCCCAAGGCTCAATCTTGGGCCCATTGTTATTCACCATGTACATTAATGATCTGCCCGATGTACCTTTAACATGTAAGATACAAATGTATGCTGATGACGTTCAACTGTATACCTGCACGAAACTGAATGACTTTCAAACATGTATTTCTAATGTAAATAATGATTTGAATTTAATATATTGTTGGGCTGTTAATAATGCCTTACGTTTAAATCCTACCAAATCTAAGCTGATCATCATACACAAAAGAAGTGTAACAATCCCTGACCAAGTTGAAGTAAAGATTGAGAACACGATTGTAAACCGTGTTCAAGCAGAAACAAACTTGGGTTTAACATTCAACTCTACCTTAACTTGGACGAATCATATAAATGCAGCTGTGGGAAAAGTTCGTGGTATGCTGCGGAATATGTGGGCAGCTCGTCTGTCAACTCCTTTCGAAATTCGTATGCTTCTTGCTAAATCTTACTTAATCCCAACTCTTCTATATAATTGTGAATTATTTGCAAGTTGCAGTGCTGATGACAATAGGAAAATCAAAGTTGCCTACAATGATATTGCACGATATGTATACAACAGACCACGGTATGACCACATATCACAATTTGCTTATCAGATTTTTGATCTTTCAGTTGAAAATTTACTAAATGTTAAATGCTTGCAATTACTACATAAGGTTATTTATAACAAAGAACCTGAATATCTTTACAAACACCTACAATTTGCTAGATCAAATCGAGGGCGCAAACTGATTCAACCTAGATTTGAATCTCAAATCACTGAAAGGCAATTTATTGTAAACAGTATTCGTCTCTGGAACACCCTCCCATCATATATACAACTCATAAGCAATGCTATTGAATTCAAAAAGGAGCTACATGATTATTATAAGTAGAAATTGTATGTAGTCTAGTAGTATAAGTTATAATTAAATTATTTATTTATTTTTTTATAAGTTATTGTTTATAATGGAATTATTTGATGAAACTGCACTGTTGTGAACCAGCACAGTAAAATATAAGATATAATCTTGTTGTGCTTGGTGTTAAATAAATGAAATGAAATGAAATGAATCGGAGGATCGGTCTATGTGGCAGCTATATCCAAATCTGGAGCGATTTGGGCCAAATTAATGATGGATGTCGAAGGGCCTAACACAACTCACTGTCCCAAATTTTATCAAAATCGGATAATAAACGTGGCTTTTATGGGCCTAAGACCCCAAATCGGCCGATTGGTTTATACGGGAGCTATATCAAGATATAGTCCGATATGGCTTCCCATCTTCGAACTTAGCCTTCTAATGGACAAAAAAAAGAATCTGTGCAAAGTTTCAGCTCTATATCTCTATTTTTAATCCAATTGGTCAGTGGTAAACCATGTAGCGCCAATGTAACTGTGAGAGGTCAAATCATTGCTTCTCACATGGGTCAGAAGTGAAATATACCTACTGTGCGATAACGTCGTCACACGATATGTAGTTTCAATTACAACAACTTTGAAAGTTGTACACATGGTGCGACACGTAGAGAAAAATTTAATATGGAAAAGGATTCTTGAAAAAATATGTAACTTTTTCGAAGCGTAGACGCGTGTATACAAAAAAAAAAAAAAAAAAAAATACAATAAATATGCGAATACATGATTAGAGCGCGTTTTTGAGGCATATAAGGAAAGTCTTATGAATACAGAAAGTGACAATAAATATGTAATGCACATATCGTGTGATAGCAGCTTAAGCTGTAGGTACTGTTGCAGATAGTGAGCTGTTTTTGCAATAGCAATGATAATCATCATCCTGTGGATAGGCAACTACAGCCCAAAGAGGTTGGATTTCATCATAATCTTTGTGGCTGCTTTGGCTGAAGTTTTGCATGTTGCGTTTTGCCATGACTTCCAACATCTGTGCCAAGCGTGGTTCCAAACGGTCTATAACCTGATATAGCTGCCATATAAACGGATCTTCAGATTTGATTCTTATCCGATTTAGCTGAAATTTTGTACCATGGCGATTTTTATGACTTTCAACATGTATGCCAAGTGTGTTTTGAATCGGTCTGAAACCTGATATAGCTCCCATATAAACCCATATCCTGATTGCACTTCTTGAGCCCATAGAGGTCGCAGTTTTTGTCTGAAATTTTGCAGAACAACTTCTCCCATGACCTTCGTGAAAAATATGGTGTGAATCAGTTCATAACCTAATATGGCTCGCTCGATCTCTCTATTTGAGTTATTTAGCGCCTATAGGGCGCAATTCTTATCCGATTTGGTTGAATTTGTTCACAATGACTTCTATTATGGTCTACAAACATTAAATCCAAGTATGCCCCAAATCGGTAGATAAACTGATATAGCTCCAATAGCATAGCAATTCGTAAAGAGATACCGGGCAAAGAACAAATGGCAAATGCGATCCATGGTGGAAGGTATATAAGAATCGGCCCGGTCGAACTTAGCACGCTTTTACTCGTTATACCCACCAACGAAGGATGCAGGTATATTCATTTTGTCATTCCGTTTGAAACTCATCGAAATATCCACTTCCGATCCTATAAAGTGTATATAGTCTTGATCAGCGTAAAAATCTAAGACGATCTAGCCATGTCCGTCCGTCTGTCCGTCTGTCTGTTGAAATCACGCTACAGTCTTCCCAAATAAAGATATTGAACTGAAATTTTGCACAGAATCTTTTTTTTGCCCATAAGCAGGTTAAGTTCGAATTTGGGCTATATCGGACTATATTTTGATATAGTCCCCATATAAAGCCACATTTATTATCCGATTTTGCTGAAACTTGGGAAAGTCAGTTGTTTTAGGCCCTTCGACATCCTTCTTCAATTTGGCCGAGATCAGTCCAGATTTGGATATAGCTGCTATATAGACCGATCCTCCGATATAGGGTCTAAGGCCCATAAAAGCTACATTTATTATCCGCTTTCGCTGAAATTTGCGACAGAGAGTTGCGTTAGGCCCTTCGACATCCTCCTTCAATTTGGCCAAGATCGGTTCAGATTTGGATATAGCTGCCATATAGACCGATCTTTCGATTTAAGGTTTTGGGCCCGTCAAAAGGCGCATTTATTTTTTAATTTCGCCGAAATTTGGGACAGTGAGGTTTTGTAAGGTACTTCAACATCCTTCTTCAATTTGGCCTAGATCGGCTCAGATTTGGATATAGCTGTCATATAGACCGATCCTCCGATTTAGGGTCTAAGGCCCATAAAAGCCATATTTATTATCCGATCTTGCTGAAATTTGGGACAGTGAGTTGTGTTAGGCCCTTCGAAATCTTTCTTCAATTTGGCCCAGATCGGTTCAGATTTGGATATAGCTGCCATATAGACCGATTTCTTGATTTATGGTTTTGGGCCCATAAAATGCTTATTTACTGTCCGATGTTGCCGAAATTTAGGACAGTGAGCTAGGTTAAACCTCTTGACATACTTCAGCAATATCGCACAGATCGGTTCAGATTTGAATATAGCTGCCATATAGACCGATATCTAGGTTTTAAGTTTTGAGGCCATAAAAGACGCATTTATTGTCCGATGTCGCTGAAATTTGAGACAGTGAGTTTGGTTAGGCTCTTCGAAGACCTTCTTCAATTTTGCCCAGATCGGTCCAGATTTGAATATAGCTGCCATATAGACCAATATCGCGATTTAAGTTCTTGGCCCCATAAAAGGCGCATTTATAATCCGATTTCACTGAAATTTTACACAGTGACTTATGCTAGGCTTTTCGACATCCGTGTCGTTTATGGTTCAGATCGGTTTATTTTTAGATAGCTATATCTGTATTTTAGTATTTGGTCCAAATCGGAACATATTTTGATATAACTGATATGGGACATAAGGTATGAAATTTTCACCGAATTTTGTTGAAAGGTGGTTTACATATATTCCCGAGGTAGTGGGTATCCAAAGTTCGGCCCCTTTTTACTTGTTTTTAATTTAACCTAAGATATAAAGCATAAGTTATGACTTGATTTTTATTAATTTTTGAGTATTAAGATATTATAACAATCCAACAACAATCATTCACACTTTTCACATTACACTTAAACAAATATTATGCACAAATCAATTGTAGCAATTTCTAAATTATAATGTTATACACAAAATCACTTAGAGACACTAAGCTTAGTAATACCAACAAAATCACTTTGCCATCTATATGGGAGGCTGCAGAAATACCACCTTTTTGTATTTTATTTCCTTAAAGTAAAAAAAAATCGGATCCAAAATATATAAATTTTTTCACAATTAATAAGTTTTCAACAACTACTTACGATTTTCATTACGATCCCTTACACCACAAGTCCTGTACGAAATGGTGGCCTTGCGTTTGGTATTCACATAACCAGGAATATACAAACTAGGGGCATCCAAACGCCCAGCAGCTATCAATCGAGACATATCCAATTCCAGGCGATGAGCTATGGGACCCTTGAAATGTATGATCATTTGAATGCAGGATCCTCCATGTAGCTCTTTGGTTTTACGAGCATCAACATCTAACATCCATTCGGGTATGCCCATGACCGAACGTAGTTCATCAAGAAATTGGGCTCTAGAAATAATTGCAATGATTTTTAATATATTATCTCCATGTTTTGGAAACATTCTTTACTTACACCACAAATCTGGGTGGTTTCTGTAGATTGATATATTTAATCACATTGTGATCCGGTTCTATGTTGGCACAGGCGAAACGTTCTCCTGAGTAGTCTGGACCAAATATTACCAAAGAACGGCCTATAGCTCCCACTGGGGCCTCCAAAGGGAAGTTGGGATCTGTGACCACAGTGCGTTCAGCACCAAGATCTGTATTTTTGAGAAGAAAAAATTAAAAAAGTTAAAAAGAGCGCAATGTACAATAGTTTCGTGTAGTGCAATAAGCAATCAAATTTAAAATTTTTATTTCAAACATACCTATTGTTCCCAATCTGGCTCCGACATCACCCACATAGCAGCGTAAAGGATTATCTGGGCCACATTCAAGTTCGTACAAATCACGCTTTAAATGCAATGAAACAAAATTAGTTTTATGATTATATTAAATTTAACAATCAAACTTAAAAAGTAAAAATACATTAAGTTCGACTGGGCCGAACTTTGGATAGACACTACCTCGGATGTATATACTTCGGTCAAATATTTATCATCTTTGAACCCATTGCAGCTATATGGAAAAATGGTTCGATTTGGACCAAACTCGGCATGGACGTCGATACAATTTTCTGCTCAATACAATTTTCTGCTCAATATGATAAAGCCGAATAATGGTCTATATGACACCGATATCGCAGCTATATCGGACAATAAATGCGCCTTTAATGAGCCCAATATGGCAGCTATATCCAAATATGGTCCGATCTCGAACTTAATAGAACGGATATCGAAATCATGAATCCAACTTAGCGTACCAAATTTAAGCGAAATCGGCTTCTTTCAAAGCCCCAAGACATTAAATCGCATGATCGGTCCGTATTGAGGTTACATCGAATATAGCCTATTTTCGAACTTAACATGCCTAACATGGGTCTCCTCCAGTTTGTGACGATGCTGGCTGGTATAATATAGCCTAATTGACTTTGGAGATCAACGCTCAATTGAAATGTATCGTGTATGCGCTAAAAAAGATTGGTGAGACATGGCCAGGTGCAGCACTAGATTTTGCCAAGGAGGAAGATATTCCTTCTCGACCAATTGCGCATGCTTAGATACCAAGCATTCCCTTAGATCCTGAATCGATACTTGGAAGACTAAGAGAATGTAATCCGAATCTTTCAATTACCGACTGGAAGATTGGATGAGGCTGATGATGACCAGAGACATGCAGTATTCGAACTCAACTCCGGCTGTCTCGCAGACCTCAACAAGTCTGAAGGGATTGTGTCCTACGGATTCAACAAGTTGAAACTGAATGTCTATAGAAGCTGTGGGGTTGGGAATCAGAAGACGACTCAGCAGTTGTTCTAACGATAGAGGTCTAGGTATAAATCCGTGCAAGATAGAAGTAGTTCATTTCAGCAGGAGATATATGTTGCCTACAGTGGCACCTGTGTCCTTGGGAGGAGAGAATGTTCCATTTACAGAAAGCGCAAAATGCTGGACAGGAAATTGAACTTAAAATCCAAATTTTGGAAAGCGCAAGAAAGGCAACTCTTGCCCTATACACCGCTTGTTATGCATTGGGTATATACTGCAGTTGTCAGACCTATAATGCTATATGGTTTTGTGGTTTGAAGGATGGTTCCAAACTAAACGACAAGCTGGACTTTGGTGTGAACTCTAAAGATCTAGAACTGGTCACATCGAAAAGGTTACCCGACCACTGCAGTGTGTATCAAGCGGAGATACTTGCAATTAAGGAAGTGGTGGAATGGCTAAGATATAATGTCATTATGACGATTGGCATTAATATCTTCTCAGATAGCCAGGCAGCCATTAAATCCCTGGGAAACGTATTTCTGAAAACAAAAACCGTCCTCGATTGTCGCAGATCTCTCAACGAGATGGCTGAACAGTTCAAAATTCACCTGTTCTAGGTGCCAGGCCACGGAGACATCCCAGGGAATTGTAAAACGGACGAGCTTGTGAGATATGAACTACCCTACACATTCCAGGGATACTGGAATCTGTAGATATGCCTCTAGCGACATGTAAGCTAAATTTTCAGGACCAGTCCCAAGGGACAACGAATGATAGATGGTCACAAAGAGGGGGCTGTGAGCATTCCAAAACTATGTGGCCTAATCTACATTTGAAGAGGGCTACCGCTTTGCTGTCATTTGCTAGAACAGACGTCTCACCCATTGTGTCTAATCGGAAAACATGCTGATAGACTGAAGGTTGCCAGTAGCGACTTTTGCAGACGCTGTGAGGACATCAAAGAAAAGGAGACTATAGAACACATTTTGTGTGTGTGTCCCGCACTAGCAGTCAGAAGGAGTTCCACTTTAGGTTCTCATTTCTTTGAGAACCTGTCTGATTTAGTGGATGTGAACATTCGCAAGTTATTGGGGTTTTTAAAGCTATCTGTATGGTTTAAAGGTAAGAACGAAAAGCCTTCTTCTGTTCCTGTGGTATCACAATGGACGAAAACGTCTAAGTGAGTCTGATGGCAGACTGCCACTTAAATCTAACCTAACCTATATATATTCTTGATAGTCATGAAATTTTAAGTCGATCTAGGCATGTCTGTCTGTCATCTGTCCGTCTGTCTGTCGAAAGAACGCAAACTTTGTAAGTGGTTAAAGTAGGTGCTTGAAATTTTGCCTAAATAATTCTTATTCGTGTAGGCCCATTGGGATTGTAAATGGGCCAAATCGGTCAATGTTTTGATATAGGTGCCATATAAACCTATCTTCCGATTTGTTTTCTTGATCATTTGGAAAGAACAATTACCACCCGATTTGATTGAAATTTTGCGTTTTGATATGACTTCTAACAACTCTGCAAAGTATGGTTCAAATCGGTTCATAACCTGATATGGCTGTCATATAAACCGATCTCCATATCAAACTTCCACAGCTCCTAGAGGATGCAATTCTCATCCGATTTGGCTAAAATTTTGCACGAGTCGTTTTGGAACAACTTTCAACAATGGTGACAATTATGGTATAAATAAGTTCATAACCGGAAGTAGCTGCCATAAAAACCGATCTCCCTTTTGGAGAACAAAATTTGTATCCAATTCGCCTAAAATTTTGCACGTCGCGTTTTGTTTTGACTTTTAATAACTGAGTCATATATGGTCTAAATCGGCCAATAACTTAATACAGCAGCTATATAAACCGATCTCCCAATTTGGCTTCCTAAGCCCGATTTATATAAAATTTTGGAAGTGGTATTTTTCTATGACTTCTGACATCCATGAAATGTACGGTCCATATCGGTTTATGATCTGACACAGCTCTTATATATATGAAAAAGTTAATCCAAGAACTTGTCACAACGTGTTGCCAACAGACAGACTGACGGACATGGCTAGATTGTCTTACAATGTTATGAGCATCAAGAACATATAGTGTCGGAATAGGATATCTGCATGTAAAGGGTTTTTCAACGGGGACGCTGCAAAAGTAGACTGATAGGGACCGAAAACGACGCAAACAGGGACGCTACATAAGTAGATCGATAGGGACAGCAAACGACCCCATATTTTTTGCCGCTCTTTTGACATTTCTCGTCAGTAAGGTTTGCCATTTTATAATGCAAAGATATAAGACCCAACAACGTGTCGAAATTATTCAAATTTACTACCGAAATTCGGAGTCAATGGCCTCAATGTTAAGAATCATCAACGTTTAAAATCATCTTCAGCGATGGGGCTCATTTAATGCAAAATATGTGTTATTGGTCAGGCAGCAATCCGCACGTACTTCATGTGTCATCTTTGCATCTCGATAATATAACGGTTTGGTGAGGTTTATGGGTCGGCGGGCCGTACTTCATTGGGCCGTACTTCTTCCGTGATGATCAAGACCGGCATTTTCCTATGAAATATTAACAGAATATTTTTGGCCCAATTGGATGATATGGACTTGGATGACATGTGGTTCCAACAGGATGGCGCCACAAGGCACACATCGAATGTCACAATCAATTTATTAGAAAACAAGTTTGGAGAACGTGTTTTCTTGTCGACCACTCCTTTAACTCGGACTGCGTCGACTCAAAAGGCTTCGGGTTAACCAAGTCCTCTGGCCTTCACCGCCAAATCGTCTGCCCTTTCATTCCCACTTACTCCGTTATGGCCCGGCACCCAAACGATGCGGATTTTGCCATTCTAATAGAAGGCGTTAATCTCCTTCTTACACTGCAAGACTGTTCGTAACCTTACCATGCTGATTGTTATTGCCCTTATGGGAATTTTACTGTCCGTACTCGACGTCCTCGCGTTAGCACCACACCACTTCACGCATTCCGTGATCGCCCGGATCTCCGCCTGCAAGATCGTATTACGGTCAGGCAGTCTAAAGATCTCAGTCCCTGGGTTCTCAATGTAAAACCCCAGGCCCACTCTGTCCTCTAGCTTTGATCCATCCCTGTAACATGATTTTCCAGATGGCAATACTAGGGTTCCGTCAATCCAAGACTGTGCCGATGACGGCAGTGCTTCGCAAATAGACGTCAAGGTTAATTTCAGGTATCCGATCGGAAACCTCTTCCTTTCCTTCCAGGATTCCTATCGCCGCCTCGATTATACCGCGATGGTATGAGCTGCTCCCATCCTCAATCCATTCTCCCATCGCCTTAAGTCTCATAGCCGCAGTGGTTGCCTCACACTTAATCTGTATGTCAATATCTAGAATAGTCTCCAGTGCCTTGGGGGCGTGGTCCTCATCGCTCCACCTATGCCAAGACAACATGTTCTCTGACCCAGTTGTATGTTCCTTCTGTTGTACTTTTTCTCCATAGCAGTCCACCAAACTTCTGAGACGTAAGTAAGTATTGGTCTAATCCCGCTCCTGTGGAGCCAATGGACTATCCTCGGATTCAGGCCCCATTTCTACAAAGAGCCCAACATCTGTGAGCCTTCTCAGTACGCCCCTGAATGTGACACTTCAAATTCAGTTTCCTGTCCAAGATTTTGCACTAAATAAAATTGTTTGTTATTTTGTTCCCATCTCCTGCCAAAATAGCTCTCTCTGCTCTCTTCATCTTCATTTGTCTCATGTTCATTGTTCTCTCTATCATGTTTGTGTCTTAAGTCTTTTTCAATTAATCTCGAAGTTTGTGTCTTAAGTCTTTCGGAATCTAGGGTTTGTGTCTTAAGTCTTTCAGCAAAACTTGAACTTCTTCTTGTGTTGGCATCATTACTGACTTCTGATACATAAAATCGTTGAAATTTTATAAAATTAACTTACATTCAAAGGATCTGCCAATTGGGTAAAATAGGGATTCCAAACATAACCTCCAGCTACACATCGAGTGATTGTGGGCTTAACAGCGGCATCAACACCAACAGGATTTACAAAAATTTGCCAATTATGATTTCGGGTCTGTAAACGAAACAAAATTTTAATTATACACCACATTTTATGTAAAAAAAAAAAAAAATAGAGAAAGAAGGGTTTAAATCAACATTTCTTAGATATTTCAAACTTCAAATATCTTCTTTATTTTCTCTCAAAATATTATTTCTACTTACCACATTCCTATCATTTTTACCAGGATGCCTCAATTTCACCTCTAACACAGTATCCGATTGACTTCCATCATTATGTATCAGTTGTGTCATTTTAACATAGCCATAGGCATAACCAGTAGGATGATGAAACGAAGCAATGGCTCTTATCTCACGAGCCTCATGTGGTGAATAACCTCTCTCTAGGGTACTACAGGCCCAGCGAGCATTTCGTTTTTTCTTATGAATCACCACCGAACGGCCAATAATGCTGTTTATGCCAAACAAAGGAAGACGAGTATCATTGTAATAATCCTCATATTGAGTCAAAGAATCCAAAGTGCCAAATTTTCCACTCAAATCACCCATCTCATATTGTTCCGTACTGCCTTGATGGGGTGGTGGTGATAATTTGGGGTTAACTTGGTAGGGATTAAAATGTCCATAGAGAGTGCTGTCCTCGCAGGGAAAAGCGAGATTATTTTCCACGGGGGTCTGGTTTCGAGTGGTTAAGAAGAATTGGTTAGTTGCAGAGATGTTAATATGGGTCTTGTTGTCTTACCATATGTATGTGATAGCCACTGTTTTGCTCTAAACCCTTGAACTGCACTTCCACATTGCTGATGTCATATTCGGATTGTTGGGTTACCTCTACTTTACCTAATACACTGACATCATCACCATTGCCAAACCATTCTTTGGCCACTACTTTACGACGAAAATGACCATTGATGCTAAAATAGAGAAAAGAAAAAATCCCAATAAAATTTAAGTCCTATGAGTCGCGAATTATCTGTGCAGTCATTTCTAGAATTTAGGGTCGAAACACCGTAGAGTGAAAAAGGGAGTTCCCCAAGGTGGGGTGATATCTCCGGCACTGTTTAACCTCTACCTACAGTGTTTCCATTCCAGCCCTCCAGATGGCAAAGAGATCGTATTATATGCGGACGATTGTACGATCATGGTATCAGGTCGCCCATCCATTGATGACATCTGCGATAGGTTAAACGTCTATCTCAATGAACTTGCAGCCTATTTCTTTGCAAGTTAAAGATATATGCCTCCAAATCTTTTGCCACATTGTTCACTACAAAAATGCAAATTTTGCCCATGAACATTCTGCTAAGGAACTGGGGTAAACATATCAATGAGTGCAGTCTGATTCAAATTTTATGCTCAATGATAAGGGGCTTCCTTTTTACAGCCGAGTCCGAACGGCGTGTCACAGTGCGACATCTCCTTCGAGAGAAGTTTTACATGGCATAGTACCTCACAAATGTTGCCAGCATTAGAAGGGGAAAACCAAAGCTGACAATTGTTTCTGATGGTCTCCCCAGGATTCGAACACAAGCGTTCAGCGTCATAAGCGGACATGCTAACCTCTGAACTACGGTGGCCTCAATTGTTCCCTACAATGAGGTGGATAATGAGCTGAATGTGATAATCGATGGAGAAACGATTCCAAGCATCAAATGTCCCAGAATACTTCTGACACCAATTTGGCAGCTCTTACACATTCTCCCCACATGCCACTTCAATTATCGCTAAGGTCAAAAGTGTTCGAGTCGCTTGCCGCCAGCACTTGGGGTGCTAACAAAGGAACCTTGTTGACCACGTACAAAGTAATTGGTCGGTCTGTTGCAAGTTATGCAGCGGAAGTGTGGTCTCGTAAGCTATGTTACCCGCAGTGGGGTAATATTAAAATCTGTCAGAATGCCTCTCTTCGAACTGCGACGGGTTGTCTCCTCATTTCTCACGTGGATTATCTCCATCAGAAGACAAAAATTTGACGAGTGCGAAGACATAATTACATGCTGTTCAAGCGATACCTTCTGGGCTGTTATCGCAGGGAACATCCAAATAGTCATCTTGTGGATAGGTATCCGCCGTCCAGACGCCTTAAGGTGGATCTACATGATCTAGAGTGTGATCAAGAGAGAAGCTCCAGAATAAGTGTGAATAGACAAGCTTCATGCGGACACGGTACTAGATGCGGTGAATAGCTACCGGGTGAATGTGGTCCTTGGAGAATGACGTCCTCCCATTGCACCTGAAGAAATTAACCTCCCCCGGCAATGAAGAGAAGTTCTGGCTCAATTACGATCCAGCAGTTGGTGCAGCCTCAACTCCTACAGAGCAAGAATTGATGCCAACGTGCAGGATGTATGTCTCGATTGTGATCAGGGACCATACGAACACGTCAACTGTTTAATTGCCCAGTCTGACCCTCTCGACTCAGGCTCATATCCCTCTCACCTCAGTCGCAGAGTTCCTGGATAGGGATATTCAGCAGAACCAAGCAGACGAAGGAAGTGAAAACGGAAAATTTTCGCGAAAACGTTGAGAAATTTCCATATTCAGTTGTTCATAGCAATTTATCAATATTTTCGCGAAAAATATACAATTTCACAAGGCCAAAACTGCCTAAAGGAGCATTCCAATGCTTTTGCGATGTACTAAAGAGTTCTTAAATATTGCCTTGGCTACAAATTTTTTCTTAGTGTTGGATCGAAAATCTCAATGGTTTGACTGTTAAAGGGCAAAATATCAAAAAAAGTGAAACAAATCTGAGAAAGAATTGCAAGTCAAAATCTGGAGCCACGATTTTCACCATAGACATATAGTCTGGTGAACGTTCTTGCTCAGTACAATCCCAAGAATCAGAAATCTCCCACCCTTATGTCCACAGTGATATCGGTGTATAAATATACGCACCCTTTTTTCAATCTTAGCTAAATGTTGACAAAAATACCATAAAATTAAAATTTTTACCAAATTTTTTATGCATAAAGATTCCAATTTGACTAAATCTCCCAATCACCTATTTTTGACATTTCCAATAAAATCATAATTTTAGCAAAATTTTCATTAGAATTGAAGAAAGTGGTAGTTTTAGGTAAAATTCCTCTAGAAATCAAGTTTAAATTTTAAAAAATTTTCCTTTATATTTGAAACCTTGAACTTGCTATGGCTTTCTTTTTTACTTACATGGAACACGCCAATCTCTCTCCCCTCGCTTTGGGTCCAAAATCATCATAGATCACCAAAGACTTTCCCATGATGTTATGCCTTCCAGATAGAGGCAAATTGGTGTCAGTGAATATGCGTCGACTAATCTCTTGGGCATTACGCTTACTGCCCGCTATATTTAATGTACCCATGCGTATATCCAAAGCTCCTACCCTACACATGGCAGGCAGACGAGGACTACAATAATCATCCACCGAACGATTTCCCCAATCTACTTTGTAGGGATTAAAAACTCCTCCTGTGGATATGCAACGATTTTGCCAATCATAGAAATCTTTGCCAGGCGCACTACTGTGTATGGCCCATCTATGGGCAAATGTATTATTCTGGGTGGAACCATCAGCATGTATTAGATATTCAAAAATCACTGTGGTATCCTGCCAAGGTTCCTCGGCGGGCTGACGAAATAGCACTCTACCCACAATAGGATAACGAAATAGGACTTGGGCTGTAAACATGGGTTTCTGGTACATGCCATTCATTTCATATTGATTGATATTGGCACAATCCCACAACATTTCGGTGATATTTTCCACATTGGTGCGATTAAATTGTGAAATGATCATGCTGCGATGAGCCACACTCTCCAGACCCTGCAGGGGTAGGAATATATCCCAGTATAAGCCATTAAGCTCCGAAGTGGCTCCTGATAATGTATAATGATGATAATAATTTTTATTACGACTCTGCAACTTGCCGCTTATATCCCCTATAGGGTATTGATCTTGGGTACCATAACCTGCTGGAGGTATTTCAGTTTTTTCTATTTCCCTGGGATTATAAATCTCTCCAGTAGAATCACAATAATCTGGCAGCCCTAGTTTATGGGGCACGGGAGGAAGTTGATGAATACGAAAACTGGCCACATCTTCGGCAAATTTTTTCGCCACATGCTGGGCATATTGGTCCACAGTGTTTATGGTGAAATTCAAAAAGGTGGGATCAAATTTAGAGCGTTGGGTCATGGTGATTTCTCCTTGAATGCCGGCATGGTTGACAATTGATCTAAAAAAAGGGGATAACAATGAATTCAAATTTATTTTTTTTTCTCATTCTTACTCACTTATAAGTCAAAGGCTTTACACGCCTTATCTGCGTGCAAGCCAAAAAATTTTCCGGATGCTGATCCTCGTACAACACCAAGTACAAAGTACGATGTGGTATGGTCAAATCTGAAGGCAGCAAGGCCAACTTCTCATCACGAAATACAGCACGCTGTGGTGATTTCAAGGCATTCTTAGCTACCCTTAGCATACCCAATCGATTATCCAGATCTCCTATGCCATTACCCTCCCCCTCCCCAGCAGGATCGAATACTAATTGTAAGAAATTACAATTATCCTCGGTACGATGATGATCGTATTTTAATATGTCTGTCACAAATATTTTCCAACGATGTTTTGTCATGTGTTCGCTAGGATCCGAGTTCGTGGGTTGTGATTGGATGTGATACAGATCAGAGTAGATAAGGGTATCCCCAGATGCCTCTTCTGTGGGCGCCAACCATCGGAAGTACACAGAACCAGTGATGGGAGTATTGAATCGGGCCTCGGCCACATGCTCCACAGATACCTGTATGGTGGTGATGGTGGCACAGGCGCGTACATTGCGGGAGATTTCGGTCAGTACTAGGGATTTACCCCAAATACCTTTGGGACCTGAAAAAATAGGGAAAATGAGTTAGAGAAAAGTGAACAGTTCGACTGGAGAATATTGTGTACAACGAACAGCTTCCATTAAAGCAGTAACTAAACAAGTAAAAGTGGGCCACGTTCGGCCTAGCCGTATCTTGGGAACCAACCACCATGATTTCCGCGGCTGCATTAGTGCTACTCGAAATTTACCATGCTTTCTATTGTATATATAGACTGACCGACATATCCTACTTTATGTTCTCTGCCTATAGGAAAAAATCATCCAGAAATCAGAAAATCATATTGGAGGATATAAAAGATTAGTCCCCGACAAACCAAATTTATAATACCCACCACCGTAGAACGAGGATGTATTCATTTTGTCATTCCGTTTAAATGCAATGCAAATTTGTCCATGAACATTCCCAGCTAACTTCTCCCATATCAATGAGTGCAGTTCAATTCCAGATTAAGCTCAAAGATAAGGGGCCTCCTTTTTATAGCCAAGTCCGATAGGAGTTTTTACATAGCAAAATACCTCACAATTAGTTGGGTTCTTATCCGATGAGTACCCATTGACGGCAGGTATACCACAAAGCTCTGTCCTTTTCCCTTCCCTTTTTATACCCACCACCATAGGATGGGGGTATACTAACCTAGTCATTCTGTTTGTAACACTTAGAAATGTTGATCTAGGACCCCATAAAGTATATATATTCTTGATCGTCTCGACATTGTGAGTCGAACTAGCCATATACCTCCGTCCATCCTTTCGTCTGTCTAAACCACGATAGCGGTCGAACGCGTAAAGCTAGACGCTTGAAGTTTTGCACAGATACTAAAAATTGATGAAGATCGTTGGGGATTGCAAATAGGCCATATCGGTTCAGATTTGGATATATATGGCGGAAATTTTAAACATAGTGTTCTGTTATCACTTCCAGCAAATGCGGTAAGTACGGACCAAATCGGTCAAGAACATGATATAGTTCCCACACAAACCGATCTCCCGATTAGATTTCTTGAGCCCCTAGGAGCCTCAATTTTAATCCGGTTTGGTTGAAATTTTGCACATAATGTTCTGTAATGACTCTTAACAACTGCCGACGACAAGTAGTCTGCGTCATTCAAATTCAATAGACCATAGGTCCAATCCTCAAGAAATTGTGAGAAGGAGGCGCATAATGGATAAGACGCTCTCCTAGTATTTGTTGGCAATTTCCGAACGTTGTAGAATGAACAGAGTAGGCTTTAACGCTCAGAAGACGCAGTGCTGTTTCTTGTCTCACAAGCGATTCACTAACCCGCTACAATCGTCAATATCTATCGACGGTTCTGGGCATGAAGATACAGTGTGATGTCCGTTGGTCAAAACACGTATTCGAAGAAGAAGTCGAAAGAAGCATTCAAGTGTTTGGGCTATCTTAAGTGGTGCAAGAAGTAATTCACATCTTCTGATCTTCTAAATATCTATACTACATCAGGCAGAGGACGGAATATAACTCTCATATATGGGCAGGGGATCCAAATTCATCCTTGGAGCTAGTTGACCGGGTTCAGCGGAGAGCGATGATTTTGATTGGGGACAGTACGGTATCCAACTTTATTGCTTCTTTAGAACATCGTTGGATTGTGGATAGCGTTGTATTGCTCTATCGTTATTTTCATGGCGTGTGTTCCAGGGATATTCGTCGTCTTATTCCTGACGTTAGGATGTTCACCAGAAATACAAGACTTGCCAGGAACTCACGCCCGTTTATAATTGATTGGCCAGTTGACCAAACTATGCATTACCGAGAAAATCCATTTTTCGCCCGAATCATTTGTATGTGGAATCGAGTCCCGGCTAGTGTCTTTCCCATCAACATTGACGTTCAGAAACATAAGTCAACCCTACTCCCTCTTTCCCCACTCCAGGCCTTAACTTTCCTAATTGCCAACGCAATGCACTGCATTTGTATGAGACATCCCCTGCGTGTTGGTAAAAAAAAAACGACTAAGATGATCTAGCCATGTCCATCTGTCTGTCCTTGCATCCATTTGTCCGTCTGATAAAATCCCGCTACAGTCAGTAAAAAAATTAATAATAAATTTTGACTTTACACAGCACGGGATAGCCGTGAGCACTACACAGGACTCTGAGGTCCTATCTGTGTGATGTTCATTGGTGTCACGTGAAGCTTAGCTGCGAGCTACCGAGCGCGCCCACAGGTTGCGGATAGAGGAATGCTTTAAACCGAGTAGCTGCAACGGCAGTCGCGGATAATCAACGGTATAGAGCGGAGAGTCTGAGTGAGAGGTCGGGCGGCACCGGCTCTTGCAAAAATAGTGAGTGTTTATCATGCTTGATATGACAAGGCGAGTTATTGATGCCTTTAAATAACCAATGGTCACCCTGTCCCAGCGGCGATCGGTCCTTTGGACCGAAACGAGCTTACTCACCTACAGAAGCTTGACGAGGATCGCTACCTTCACATGCAATGTGGCTACAACAACAGATCCTTTTTTTTGTCCATAGGCAGGTTAAGTTCAAAGATGGCCTATGTCTTGATATAGCGACCTTATAGACCGATCTTCTGATTGAGGGTCTTATGCCCATAAAGGACGGACTTATTACCCAATTTTACTAAAATTTAGAATTATTGGTTTGCCCAAAAAGTAATTGCTGATTTTTTAAAAGAAAGTAAATGCATTTTTATTAAAACTTAGAATGAACTTTAATCAAATATACTTTTTTTACACTTTTTTTCTAAAGCAAGCTAAAAGTAACAGCTGATAACTGACAGAAGAAAGAATGCAATTACAGAGTCACAAGCTGTGAAAAAATTTGTCAACGCCGACTATATGAAAAATCCGCAATTACTTTTTGGGCAACCCAATATGTTAGGTTAGGTTTAGGTGGCGGTCTGCCATCCCACTCAATTAGACGTTTTCGTCCATTCTGATACCACAGGAACAGAAGAAGGAAGATGCCTTCTAGTTCATACCGTTGAACCATTGAAATCGTTATAAAAATCCCAATAACTTCAAATCCGAATTTTCACATCCGCTAAATCAGAGAGGCTCTCAAAGAAACGAGAACCTAAAGTGCATCTCCTTCTGACTGCTAGTGGGGGACATACACACAAAAGGTGTTCTGTAGTCTCTTCTTCTTCGATGTCCCCACAGCTTCTGCAAAATTCGTTGCTGGAAACCTTCAGTCTGTCAGCATGTTTTCCGATTAGATAGTGACCTGTCATGACGGACACAATGACTGAGACATCTGTTCTAGCCAATGACAACAAAGCGGAAGACCGCCTTATGTCCAGAAAAGGCCACATAGTTTTGGAATGCTCACAGTCCCCTCTTTGTGACCATCTATCATTCGTTGTCCTTCGGGCCTGGTCCTGAAAACTTAGCTTACATGTCGCTAGAGGCATACCCCCGGATTCCAGTATCCCTGGAATGTGTAGGGTTGTACGTAGACACGCAAGCTCGTCCTCTTTACAGTTCCCTGGGGTATCTCTGTGGCCCGGCACCCAGAACAGGTGAATTTTGAACTGTTCAGCCATCTCGTTGAGAGATCTGCGACAGTCGAGGGTGGTTTTTGTGTTCAGAAATGCGTTCTCCAGGGATTTAATGGCTACCTGGCTGTCTGAGAAGATACATATGCCAATCGTCGTAATGACATTATGTCTCAGCCATTCCACCACTTGCTGAATTGCAAGGATCTACGCTTGATACACGCTATGTTAAGACCTATGATATCCTTACCCCGTATGGTTGAGATCGGTCCAAATTTGAGTATAGATGTCATATACATCGATCTTCTGATTTAAGATGCCTTAATTATTACCTGACTTTACTAAAATTTTGCACAGCACAGAGTTGTGCTAAGAACTTTGATATCCGTATCGAGTATAGTCCAGGTCGGACTATATTTAAATACAACTGTCATATGTATATACCCATCTCCCGATTTAAGGTTTTGGGCCGATAGAAGCCTCATTAATTACCCGTTGTTGCTGAAATTCGGCATAATAAGTTGTCTTAGGACCCTCGACATGCGTATCAAATATATTAATATTGCCCCATATAGATCGATATCCCGATATAAGGTCTAACGCAAATAGACCGATATGAGGTTTAACCGATTTTGCTGAAATTTAGCAAAGTAAGTTGTCCTAGGACCCTCGACACCGATGATCTCCATATAGACCGATCAACCGATTTAAGGTCGAAGATTCATTTATTCCCCGATTTCGCTGAAATTTCGTACGATCGGACTATATTTGGATACAGCTGTCATATGTATACACCTATCTCCCGATTTATGGTTTTGGGCCTATAGAAACCCCATTTATTACCCGATATTGCTAAAATTCGGCACAATAAGTTGTCTTAGAACCCTTGACATCTGTATCAAATATATTAATATAGCCCCCATATAAGCCGATGTCCCGAAATAAGGTCTAACGCAAATAGACCGATATAAGGCCTACCCAATTTTGCTGAAATTTAGCAAAGTGAGTTGTCCCAGGACTCTCGGCCACGATATTAAATATGGTCTGGATCCGATAATAATTTGTTATAACCCCTATATAGACCGATCACCCGATTTAAGGTCAAATACTCATAGAAGCCGCATTATTACCCGATTTCGCTGAAATTTCCCACTGTGAGCTGTATTGGGTTAGGATGAGATTAAATTTGGATATAGCTCCATATCTACCGATCTCCCAATTTATGGTCTTTCCCCCATGAATGCCTTATTTATCACCCGATTTCGCTGAACTGCGTTAGATTCTCAACGTCTGTACTGGGTTTGGTGTAGATCGGACCATATTTCGATATAGCTGCTGCGGGTTCATAAATGATGGTGGCAATCCAAAGAACGGCCTGGCCCAACTTAAAGCCTTTTTAGTTGTTTTTTTTTTTGTACACACACTACCATAGGGTGGGGTATACTAATCTAGTCATTCCGTTCGTAACACCTCGAAATACTTGTCTAAAACCCCATAAAGTAGATATATGTCGAAATCACGATAGCGGTCGAACGCGTAAAGATAGCCACTTGAAATTTTGCACAGATACTTAATATCGATGTAGGTAATTGGATTGCAAATGGGCCATTTCGGTTCAGATTTAGATATAGCTCCCATATAAACCAATCTCCCGATTTGACTGCTTGAGCTTCTGGAAGACGCAATTTTTGTTCGATTTGGCTGAAATTTTGCAGGAAGTGTTCCGTTATGACTTCCAACAACTGCGTAAAGTACGATTCAATTCGGCCAAGAAGCTGATATAGCTCCCATGTAAACCGATCTCCTGATTTGACTTCTCGAGGCCTTACAAGCCGCAATTTTTCTTCGATTCGGCTGACATTTGGCGTGCGATGCTCTGTTACGACTTTCTTGAGCTTCTGGAAGACGCAATTTTTGTTCGATTTGGCTGAAATTTTGCAGGAAGTTTTCCGTTATGACTTCCAACAACTGCGCAAAGTATGGTTCAAATCGGTCAAGAAGCTGATATAGTTCCCATGTAAACCGATCTTCTGATTTAACTTCTTGAGGCCTTACAAGCGGCAAGTTTTCTTCGATTAGGCTGGAATTTTGCACGCGATGCTCTGTTATAACTTCCAGCAACTGTGCCAAGTACCGTCCAAATAGGTCCTTAGTCTGATATAGCTCCCATGTCTACCGGTCTCTCGATCATCCTTGTTCGATTCCTAGTAGCTTTAATTTTTGCTGGCTCGACAGTTGAAATTTGGAATGTATAATAAAATTATGCCCCACAACTAAATTTATTTTGTATAAATTTTTTTGCAGAATTCATGGTGGTGGGTTCCCAAGATTCGGCCCGGCCGAACTTAGCACGCTTTTGCTTGTTTTTGTTGCATGTCCTCAGTTTTCGCTGGCCCACCTTATACTTACCTATCAATTGCATTTCCTTATACCACATAGCTGATTCATTTCCGGGCATGATGATATACTCCAAGTCATCATCAAATGTTAGAATTTGATCACCCAAACGTTGAAGTTCGCAGCGCTCATTTGTATCGGTGTTCGAATAGTCAACGGGAAATTTGCGCACCGACCAACTCCATACCTGGTCAGGAAATTGCAGTGTGGTTTCTAATTCCGCCAAGATTTCCACATGACTAGAGTTGACTTGGCGAAAAGTTATTTCGCCATGTAGGCCATGTTGGGAGATATAGGCAATCAAATGTTGTCCTAAATCGAAGCGAAACATACATTAAAAAGTTAAATGATTCACCTTAACAGCTATACCGGGTTTTGCCGTAAGTTTTTGGCTCAACCAGGTCTCAATCTACATACCTGTGGCTTGTGACGCAATACCCAACAAGACCAAGACAAAGAAATGTTGACTGGTAGGGAAGTTTAACATTTTGTTAAACTGCTCTTAATTTTAATTTGTTTTGTTTTTTCCTATGGCTCTAATTGGTTAAAACTATTTTCTTGAGAATTGTTAAACAATTTTCACATAAATTTGACTTTTCCTTAGTTGCAGAAGAATTCCATTTCACTTTCACATTTTTCCACTTTTTTTTCAATTATGGGAACTTTTGTTTAACGTCAGCAATATGTATGAGCCATAGCAAAAGAAATCTCTGTCTTCGACGGTAGTTTAAACTCAACTGAGAGTCAAACACAGCAATGGCTTGAAGTCTTCATGTGGTAGTGGTCGACGAAATACCGCATGAAATGAAAATTGCACAGAGAGTATAAACACGGTGAGTTTTAAAGGCATGTGTGAGAGCTACAGCTAACAGCTCTCTGTAATGCAGTGCGTTGCGCATGCTCTTTGTTTTGATTTCAGCTTTTGTTTAGTTCTTATTTTTCCCAACTTTGTTTTGATCGTGGCTTGCGTCAAAACCAGTTTGGGACATCAAAAAACAGCTGTTGGCCATTAAATTGTTTGTTTGGCATTTTCTATTGAGTGTCAAAAGAGCCAATTTGGTGAACTTAAAAAATTGTTAGTAACGACAGGGTAGTTCAGACATTATTAATATATAAGATTAAAACATGGAGGAAGTAAAATCTTCATTACATAGATATAAAAACCTCAGTTCTTCAATTTACGCAGGAAGCTAACTGGCCATTGTGGTTTACCATATTCCTAGATGATATTTTGAAAAAAGTTTTTTTTTTTTTTTATATATTTAAAAATATAGTGTTAACTTTCAAGAATCTTTTAAAGGTTGTTTTTATATCCTCCACCATTGGATAGGGGGTATACTAATTTCGTCATTCTGTTTGTAACTACTCGAAATATTCGTCTGAGACCCCATAAAGTATCGTCGCGACACCGAAGGAGTAAAGCTAACTTCCGGAGGAGTAAAGCTAGCCGCTTGAAATTTTGCATAAATACTTCTTATTAGTGTAGGTCGGTTGGAATTGTAAATGGGCCATATCGGTCTATGTTTTGATATAGCTGCCATATAATCCGATCTTGGGTCTTGACTTCTTGAGCCTCTAGAGTGCGCAAATCTTATCCGATTGGAATGAAATTTTGCACGACGTGTTTTGTTATGATATCCAACAACTGTGACAAGTATGGTTCAAATCGGTCAATAACCTGATATAGCTGCCATATAAACCGATCTTGGGTCTTGACTTCTTGAGCCTCTAGAGTGCGCAAATCTTATCCGATTGGAATGAAATTTTGCACGACGTTTTTTGTTATGATATCCAACAACTGTGTCAAGTATGGTTCAAATCGGTTCATAACCTGATATAGCTGTCATATAAACAGATCTGGGGACTTGACTTCTTGAGCTTCTAGAGGGCGCAATTCCTATCCGATTTGGCTGAAATTTTGCAAGACGTTTTTTATTGTTACTTTCAACAACTATGTCAAATTAGGTTCAAATCGGTTCATAACCTGATATAGCTGTCAGATAAACCGATCTTGGATCTTGACTTCTTATCCGATTTGCCTGAAATTCTGTACGACGGATTCTCTCATGACCATCAGCATACGTGTTTATTATGGTCTGAATCGGTCTATAGTCTGATACAGCTTCCATATAAATCGTTCTCTCTATTTTACTTCTTGAGCCCCCAAAGGGCGCAATTCTCATTCGAATTGGCTGACACAGGTCTCCAACATATAATTTAATTGTGGTCCAAACCAGACCATATCTTGATATCGCTCTAACAGCAGAGCAAATTTTTTCTTGCATCCTTTTTTGCCTAAGAAGAGATGACGGGAAAAGAAATCGACAAATGCGATCCATGGTGGAGGGTATATAAGATTCGACCCGCCCAAACTTAGCACGCTTTTACTTGTTTTAGGTGTGGTTTTCATGAAGATTACAATGCATATATTTTTAATTTCTTTGCATGTTAGGGCGAGGAGCATTTTTTTTAAATGATGTACGAATTTCTCTTTCGAGATGAGCTTTATGATCGCATAAAATTTAATGTTATAAACAAAAATATTGTTTTTATACCCTACACCACTACTAACACCCAAAAGGAAGAGAGATTCATAAGTATACCGATCGACGCAGAATCACTTTCTGATTCGATGTAGTTATTTCCGTCCGTCTGTCTGAAAGTCTCAAAATTTGGTACAGGCATGTTCTTCGGCCTAGAGACGAAGCATATTGGAATTGGAAAAAATTGGAATATAGCTCCCATATATATATTCGTCCTATTTTGAGAAATATTGCAAGAAAATCCTCATTTTTTAATCGATTTGCCAAATTTTGCAGGAAGGATTTTCTTATGACTCTCGATATTACTGGCGAATTTCATAGAAATCGGCCCAGATTTAGATATAGCTGTCATATTTGTATATGACAAGCTACTGCAAGCGCATTGTTTGACCAATCATGCCAAAATTTTGCACAACGCTTTCCTCGAGGACTACCCCATTATCCGAGACGTTTGCTCGAAATCGGTTCAGAATTAGCCATAGCTTCCATATATATGTTGGTCAGATTTTGGGTAATTTGCAATAATGTTGTCATTTGTCAACAGTAGTTATTACAGTTTGAACATATTTGCTCGCCGACGTCCATCAAAATTGGTTCAGAATTTTATATATTGGGTTGCACAAAAGTAATTGCGGATTTTTTAAAAGAAAGTAAATGCATTTTTAATAAAACTTAGAATGAACTTTAATCAAATATACTTTTTTTTACACTTTTTTTCTAAAGCAAGCTAAAAGTTACAGCTGATAACTGACAGAAGAAAGAATGCAATTACAGAGTCACAAGCTGTGAAAAAATTTGTCAACGCCGACTATATGAAAAATCCGCAATTACTTTTTGGGCAACTTATCTCCCACATTGTGCTTATAGGGTAGGTAAAGGGCGTTATACAGTCGACAACGCCCGACTTTTGCCCCTCTTTACTGGTTTTTTTTTATAAAGATAAGCGTTTGTCATAAGTTTTTAAATGATTTAGGCAAGGGTTTGCCGCTGCTTACTCAAATAAATTTCAGCCAAGAGGCCAATTTTTCGACCACTTTTTTCAGCATTTGGGACCGTGTTTGTACAAAAAGTCTATTGATTATAAGTAAAACTATTCATCATAACATGACAAACCAAAAATAACCGAACGACTTGCCGCATAGCAATACAACTTGTTAGAGAAGTTTTAACATGGCAGGATATCTCACGAAAGTAGCCAGCATTAGTAAAGGAAAAACAACAGCTCAAAAATTTTCCGATGTTCAGGCAGGGATTTGCACCCCATGCATTCGGCGTCATAGGTGAACAAGCTAACCTAGCTCCACGGTGACCTCCAATTTTGTTTGTAACAACTTGAAATATTGATCTTGGGCCAGGGACATAGCCTGGGGGATAACTATCGGGCCGAGGAGTCTGCTACGTCTGGAGGCCGTAGCAGACTACTCGGCTCCAATTTTTGCCTGATTTTGCAGAAATTTGGTACATAGAGTAGACATATGCCCTTCAATTAAGTTCGTTTGAAAAAATTGTTGGCAAATACATGGTGTTGGGGTATCAAGATGCGGCCCGGCCGAACTTGTTTTTTTTTTTTTCAAATTAACAGGAACTTGCCCATAAAGATTGTTATTAAGATACTGCTCAATTTTGTATAGATTCATATGTTTTAATTGGAAATGAATTCTATACTTATTCAAAACGATTTAACATACTTTTCATCGACTGATAAAAATATGAAGCTCCACAAATATACTGCAAATAGTAAACAAATAAACAGTACACATTATACACACGCTTGAAATTGAATGACTTTTGAACCCCATCTTCTATTAAAGAGACGTTCTTTTGATAAGCCCGATCCAAACAACCTACAGTTCAAATGGAGCTTTGCGCTTAGCTGCACTATGACAAGCAAAATTGAGAGACTTAATGCGTTTTTGGACAATTAGGTAGTAAAAAGTGCAAAATAGGTTAACTTTGTATAGGTCGAATGAAGATAGCTACAATAGATTGCTGAAATGTACCATAACAGAGAAATAATAGCATAGGAAGAAAATATTATAAAACAATTAAAAAGGAATTAAGTTCGGCAGGGCCGAACTTTGGATATCCACCACCTCGGGTATATATGCAGACCACCTTTCGTCATAATGAAAAATGCATTATTCAAGTTTTTTTGCCTGATAGGACGAAGATCAATAGATATTACAATTTTTGTTTGTTTGTCTTTCGAGACGAGCTCAATGATTGGAGTTTGCAAAGGAAAGCCAAAGATAGCACACCACTCACGCGTTCCGCATTTGGTTAGAAGACTTTTCAACCATATTAGTTGTGATGGCTTCAAAGGCCGTGCGTTAGTATGTTGTATTTCAATCATATTAATTGCGAAAAAGCATCCATGATACAATTACCACATTAAAAACTCTCGACAACCCTGTCTATTAGCTGTACTTTTACCCAATGCATGTGTTTTTGCGTAATGACAGACTTTTTTTCTATGGCAACTACACTTCTTCCGTACTACACATGATTTTGTGCATCTGTTAGAAGTTGTATTGATAGTTTCTAACGCTAGATAACGGTAACGGATCTCGCTGTTGCACCGTGTGCCCAGGTTCGAATCCCGGACGGTTGCTGCCGAAAAAAACACATGCATTGGGAAAAAGTACAGCTAATACACAGGGTTGTCGAGCGTGATTAATTTGGTAATTGTATCATAGATGCGATTTCGCAATTAATACGATTAAAATACAACATACCAACGCACGCCCCTTGAAGCCATCACACCTAATATAGTTGAAAAGTCTACTAACCAAAGATGAAACGCGTCCCATTGTGCTTGGTGTGTGTTACTATCTTTGGCTTTTCTTTTCTATTTGCAATCTCCGATCATTGAGCTCGTCTCTAAAGAGAAGCAAACAAAAATTGAAAAATACATTATCTATACACCCAAAGCAGCTATATCAAACTATGGTCCGATTCGAAATTCGTCACGAATATTAAGTGGTCACTGTTCAATATTGGTCTTTTTGGCATATGTATCCAAATATAGAACGATCTGGTCTATATAGTAAACGGATGTCGAAAAGGCAAACATAACTCACTGTGTCTACGCCTGTTATGGGGCCAAGACCTTAAATCAAGAGATCGGTCTATATTGCAGCTATAGCCAAATTTGACCGATATGGGCCAAATTGAAAAAAAGATGAAGAATGACCTAACACAACTAACTGTCCCTAATTTCAGCGAAATCGGACTAAAAATGTGCCGTTTATGGACCTAAGACCTAAAATCGAGAGACCGGTCTATATGGCAGCTATATCCAAATCTCAACCAAATTGAAAAAATATGTAGAAGGGCCTAACACATCTCATTGTCCCAAATTTCGGCGAAATCGGATAATAAATGCGCCTTTTAAGGGCACAAGACCTTAAATCGAGAGATTGGTCTTTATGACAGGTCTATCCAAATCTACCGATCTGGGACAAATTGAAGAAGTAGCCGAGTAGCCTAGCACTACTGACTGTCTCAAATTTCAGCAAAATCGGATAGTAAATGTTGATTTTTTGGGCCAAGACCTTAAATCTGCAGATCGATCTATATAGGGGCTACATCAAAATATAGTCCGATATAGCCCATCTTCAAACCTTACCTGCCAATGGACAAAGAAAGCACCTGTGCATAGTTTTAATTCAATATCTTTATTTTTAAAGAGTGTGGCGTGATTTCAACAGACACACAGACGGACGGACATGGCTCGTCGTCGTGAATTTTTATGACGATAAATAATATATATATTGGGTTGCCCAAAAAGTAATTGCGGAGTTTTCATATAGTCGGCGTTGACAAATTTTTTCACAGCTTGTGACTCTGTAATTGCATTCTTTCTTCTGTCAATTATCAGCTGTTACTTTTAGCTTGATTTAGAAAAAAGTGTAAAAAAAGTATATTTGATTAAAGTTCATTCTAAGTTTTATTAAAAATGCATTTACTTCCTTTTTAAAAATCAAGCAATTACTTTTTGGGCAACCCAATACTTTAAAGAGTCGGAAATATATATTTCGATGTATTCCAAACGGAATGACAGAATGAGTATACCCCATTCTTTGGTGGTAGGTATAAAAAAGCTCACAAGCAGCGGAAAACAAATAAAAGTGTGCTAAGTTCGGGCGGGCCGAATCTTGGAAACCCACTACCATGGATTCTGCAAAAATTTATACAAAATAAATTTTATATATAATATTTTTATTCTACATACCATAATTCTTTAAACTTCAAATCAGCAAAAATTAAAGCTTCTAGAAACCGAACAAAGATGATCAAGGGACCTGTTTAAATGGAAGCTATATCAGGTTATTGAGTGATTTACGGTCGTATTTGGCATAGTTGTTGGAAGTCAAATGGTGAAGGGAATAAAAGATTTGGCCCGGTCGAACTTACCTTAACTTTAAGGGGTGATTTTTTAGCTCTTATCTTTTTGGCAACACTGGTTTAAACAATTCACACACCGATTACCTTGATTCACAATTCACACACCGATTACCTTGAAATTTTCACAGATTGTGAAGGTTGGTCTGGTCGGAAACATAGGCTATATAATTTTGGATATAAAAGTGTACCGATCTGGACAATATGGGACTCAAATGAAAGGTATTCAGGAGTAGAGTCCGAATTTCATATCAAAAATTGGGTCCAAGTAACTGGGAGGCCGCCCAAAACCCCCTAAAATAGGGTTTTTTGACGATCATGACAATATGGGACTCAAAAGAAAGGTATTCGGGAGTAGATTGCGAATATGGTCAGGAAGGAGAAATAGACTTTATAATTTGTTGATTTCGGAAGGGGGCGGACCCTCCCCTGTTACCCAAAATCAAAAGTAAACCGAACGGGACAATATGGATATAAAACGAAAGGTATTGGAAAATAGAATACAAATATGGTATTAAAATTTGGGTCTAAGTGCCCATCGGGCCGCCCCATTCCCAAAATCCCCCAAACAGATATATTGGACGTTCATGTCAATATGGGCTTCAAATGAAAGGTATTCGGGACAAGATTAAGAATCTGGCTTACAAAATCAGATAGAAGACAAGGGGGTCACCCTACCCCCAAAAACATCTTAAATGGGCATATGACCCATCACGACTATATGGAACTCGGTTTTTTATTTGTTCCGTAGAATCGAAAACAAGTGAACCGATTTTTTAAAATCTTCACAGCTTGTGTAAGTTTGTCTGGAAGGAAACATAGGCTACATAATTTTTAGATATCGGATAGTGGACCGATAGCACAATATGGGTATCAAATGAAAGGTATTGGAGACTAGAAAACGAATATCGTATTAAAATTTGGGTCCAAGTAACCAGCGGGCCTCCCCCAGAAACTCCTCTAAATTGATATATTCGACGTTTATGTCAATATGGGCCTCAAATGAAAAGTATTCGATAGTAGATTACATAAAAAAGTAGGTCCAAGTAATGTGAGGTCGCTCCACCCCCAAGTACCCCCAAATGGGCAAAAATAAGTCAAATAGGTTGATTGACCAATTATGGCAATATGGGACTCAAATGAAAGTTATTTGAGAGTAGAAAACTAATTTGATATCCAATTTTGGAGCCAAGTGTTTGAGGGTATGCCCTAAAGCACCCCCTTAACTGAAATACATTTCCGATTATGGCAATATGGAGCTCAAATCAACGGTATTGGGAGTAAAGAACGAATTTCATATCTATTTTCAGGGCAAAGCGACGGTGGTCAACTCAGCCCCAAGACACCCTCCAAACAGTTCATACTTACCGACCATGGCAATATGGGGCTTACATTAAATGGATTTGGGAGTGCAGCACGAATTTGATATCTATAATTGAGTCGAAAAATCTGAGTGCCATCCCTCCCCTAAAAAGCACTTCTCATTGACCAAATTTTCAAAAACACCAGATATCGAAGATTGGTAATGCGATTCGTTCGAAATCTTTTTGCACTCTCACAGTCAAAACAAAACATGGTTTCTATTGTTAGGGTCGTGTGTCGCAGGGGCCGTCCAAAACCCGTCAAATGGGTATATAGACCAATCGCGACATTTCGCTCAAAACGAAAGGTGCTTGAGCGAAAAAAAAAAACGAATTTGATATCCAATTGAAGAGCCATGTGTTTGGGGAACAGCCCCACCCGAAAAAAACCTCCCTATTATATAAAAGCTATTTCATGTTTAAATTGATTGATTTTCGGGAAATTGATACTCATTTTCGGACAAAGACTGTAGAACACGGAGCGTATATTTACATTTTGGGGCAAGTGTCTCTCTAAACCTGAAATATTTACCACTACGGTAGTATAGGACTCAAAGGAAAGGTATTTGCGAGTGGAGTAAAAATTTACCCAGGATTTTTACTGCTGCACGCCGCAGTGCGACACCTCTTTGTCAGATTTGAACGCAGGCGTTCAGCTTTATAGGCGGACATGAGCACGAATGTGTATATCGAATGGCTCGAATTCGATATACAAATTCAGAGCGCATTGTCTCAACGCTAAAAAGATATAAGGGAGTTAAAGAAGGCGCAGCCGAGCGGGCCAGGATTGGCTAGTCTGACCTAAATATGGTTCAGATCGGACTGTATTTAGGTATGGCTGCCATATAGACCGATATCCCGATTAAGAATCTGAAGCCCATAAAAGCTTTATTTTTTAACCAATTCGCTGAAATTTGAAACAGTGTGTAGTAACATGGGAGTGAAATATGGTTCAGATCGAACTATATTTACATATAGCTGCCATATATACCGATCTCCCGATTAAGGATCTGAAGCCCATAAGAGCTTTATTTTTTTAACCGATTTCGCTGAAATTTGAAACAGTGGGTAGTTTTAGGTCTCCCGACATCCCTCTTGAATATGGTTTAGATCGGACTATATTTAGATATAGCTGCCATACAGACCTATCTCCCAATAAAAGGTATGAAGCCCATAAAATCTTTATTATTTAACCGATTTCGCTGAAATTTGAAACAGTGCGTTATTTCAAGCGTCCCGATATCTGACCTAAATATGGTTCAGATCCGACTATATTTAGATATAGCTGCCATATAGACTGATCAGCTGATAAATGGTCTGAAGCTCATGAAAGCTTTATTTTTTATTCGATTTCGCTGAAATTGGAAACAGTGAGTAGTTGTACGTTTCCCTACATCCGACTCAAATATGGTTCAGATCGGAAGGTATTTGAATATAGCTGTCGTATAGACCGATATGCCGATTAACAGTCTGAAGCTCATAAAAGCTTTATTTATTACCCGATTTTGTTTAAATTTTAAATACAAAATTCAACAGTGACTTATATTTATTAGACCACTGAATGTAAATGCCGAATTTGGGTGCATAAGTTATCCAAATTTCACCGGATTATGACGAAATTGGGTTCACATATATACTCTAGGTGGTGGGTATACAAAGTACGGCCCGGCCAAACTTAATGCCTTTTTACTTGTTTTTTTTTTTTTGGAAAAACTTTTCAATGGAAATCACCCTTAATATTCAAGTCTGGAACCGATATACCCGATTTGCAATCCCCAACGACTTAGGTTAAGTTAGGTAAGAGTGGCAGTCCTTTACAGACTCACTTAGACAATTTTTAGTCCATTGTGATACCACAGACCAAGGCTTCTGGCGGGAATCGAACCCACGACCCCTGCACTGGTAATCTAAGCACGCTACCAATTCGTCTACCGGGGCGCCCCTTACATCAATAAAAACGACTTACACCAATAAAAAGTATCCGTGCAAAATTTCAAGCGTTCAACCGAGATGTTGAGACGATTTGTGGGTTCGCATATCTATATTTCAAGGTGTTACAAAAGGACAAAATTACTACACCTCATCTTATGGGGATGTTCCATCCCAGAGACACTCTAATGAAGATCAAATGGGAGTAGCGTTTGAATTTTATATCCAAATTTGGTATGCATTGAAGTGAGGGTTCTCCACCCCCAAATGAGCCATTGACATTTTTACATTTCCGCATTTATCCCATATGTTGCGTCAAAGAAATCGATTGAAGAGTAGATTACAATTATGCCAAAAAGAGAGATGTCCATGTTTCGTAAAAGTAGGCGTAGTAGTAAAAGTAGTAGCTTAGCAAGTTGGCTTCTCCCAGTTGTATATAAAAGTGATCGCCAGTGCAACTATTGGTTTGCTTTCACTGCAGACTGTTGTAGTGGTTTGTTCCGTAGTGATTTAATTTACGACAGCTTGATCTTTGTAGAGTTTCGCCGTTATTTCCTTTTACTCCGCAGAACATTTCTTTCTTTCTTTAGTTTTAAATTTGTTTGTGCTGAAATATTACTCATTCTTTCGACCGACTATTGACCATATTTTTCCAATCACATGTTTAAGATAATTAATATTTAAAACAACCACCTGAATGAACAAAGTGTTATAATCACTCAATATACGCTAAGATTAAAATGCAACATTTATGATGTCAAGAAAAAAAAAAGATAAATAAATAAATTAGTTGGTTAATCTCATTCCATAGTATTTCATTCATTACGATGTCATTCATTCATTTCAGCTAAACGATGTGTGAGATGTATCCCTTGTAACGAGGGTTCGTTTTCTTATGCTCACACACTCAAACGGTATGTGTGTGTGAGAGAGAGAAAGAATATTAAGACAATGTTGATGATGATGCTAATGATTTTGCATGGGTGAGTAATGAAGAGAGAGAGAGAGAGAACAACAACATCAATGCAATGTGCTTTTTCTTGTTGGTGTTTGGCATATCCATTATTGCTTGCAGTGCAATGCTATTTTGGGCGTGCGACAGATAGATAGAGAGAGAGAAAATTATTATAAAGAGTGTTGGTGTATAGGTGTATGTTTGATTTTTTGTATAATAAAGCCTTGTGTATGCTTGTTATAACCTAACTACACTGCTTAACATAAGACTTAATACAGTTATTATAGCACTTGTGTGTGTGTGTTACTTAGTTACATTAAAGGTTCGTTCGTTTGCTATAACCTTCTGGAAGGTTTTTTTTTGTTTTTTGTTTTTGTGAAGGGGTGAATCAACAATTTTCTAGTTCACATTCTCGAAATAAAACAATTTATAAATTTTCATTTGCTTGTTGTTTTTTAAGCATTTCTTATTTTTTCAAGACGACTTACATCGATTCTTTGGTTCTTGTTTTATTGAAAGTCTCTTTTCAAATTCTCTACAATAAAGACATGAGAACATATTTAGTTTAAGTTAAGTTTGGGTTTGTTATATCATTTCATTTAAAAAAAAAATTCTTCTTTGGTACAGTTAAGTATAGTTTTGGTTTTTATATATATTAGATGTATATAAATTTATATAGATAGCATAGTATTTTGTTTTGTTTTTATATAGTATATATAAAAGAATTCATATCATTTCGAGATGTTTTTTTTTTGTTTTGGTTTAACTAATAAAAGTATAGAAAATATTCTAAGAAAAGTTCTTAACATTGTTTTACATTAATGACAAGTGTAGAGCTTAGTTGTTATTCAGTTCTAAAGAGTTTAAATTTTTCTTCCATTTTGAAAAAAAAACGACGTTCTTATTGTGTTCTTTGGTTTGACTTTATCTTTGAAATGTCCCTATTTTTTTGCCTAGATGTTGAGAGTAGCAGAAAAATATGGGTAAATATATAGGCTTACATGTTGATGGATGGAGGGGAAAAAAAGAAAACTCGCACTTGCATTAGTATAAAGCAATGATAGGAAGCCTTTCTACTTGTGTGTTTTGTATATATATGAGATATCTTTTGGGGGGGCGATATCCCTTTAGACATATATACAGTGTTAAGTCAAGTGTTGTTTTTTTTTTTTTTTGTGTTATGTTTAAAGGTCACTTAAAAGCTACGCATTTTGTTGTTCAAAATTGCGGTTAGTTTTGTATTGTGTTTTTTTTATATATATATATATATAAACTGAATAGTCAGGGATTAGTAATATAATCATACAACTTCAGTGGATCTGGTGTGTTTTTTTGAATTTTTTAACAAGGAAACTCATTCGCCATGAGTGAATATCATCATGATATTTTTGCGTGTGTTTTTTTTTGTCATTAGTAATAGTTTGTGGAAGCGTTTTCTATGCAACTTCCCTTAGCCTCATAACTAGGCTGAGCTCTGTGTGTGTTCAGCAGTTAGCGGAGACTTGTAATTATTATCATTATTATGTTTAAACTAATATAAATAAATGTTGTAACGCATACAATAATAAATAATTATAAATATATATGTATATATCTTTGGGGTTCATTTCTTTTTGTTTAAATTTTAAAAATAAATTAGTAAATAACAAGATAAATCTTCAAGTGTATCTAAGAGTTAGTATCTGTCTCTCTTTTTTCAACTTTACATCTAAAGCATCGACGATAACCTAAGGGGATAAAAGCTATAACAGGGCACAAACGCTTTCGCTTTCCATTAACTTTACGAACGATGTTATTTGGGTTAGATTTCTGTGTTTTTTGTTTTTGTTTTTCTTTCTTGCTGATGTTAAGATGGGCTAGCAATGGTAATGCCTATATCCGGTTATCATCCCTTTTGGAGTTGCAAGAGCCACAGATTTCTCTGTAGCTCTATACCACCAAAAAGATTTTTTTTTCGTCTTTTGTTAGTAGAAATAATGGCTTCAATTTGTTAAGTAACAAAATTAAAACAAAAAATTTAAATAAAATAAAAAATATACAAATAACAAGTTTTTTAAAAATATTTAACAAAAGCTTTGCTATGTGTTGGGTTTTCCATAAAAGAAAAATTGGCAAGCATAGTTAGAGAGTAGTTAATAGTTAAAAAGATAGTTCGATAGTTAGATTGGTTATATAGAGTATATGGCTTTCTAAAGCTATAGAAATTCGTTTTGGTTTTCTTCATAGTTTGCTAGATTTCTAATCTTCTTTCTTGCTTCTTCTTTCTAATGAACCAATGAACGAACGAACTAAACGAACGAACGAACGAACTAGTTAAATTCATAAATTGTTTTGTTTTTTTTTAAGGTTTTCTTTCGAAATAAAATTAAACAGAAAATTAAAAAGAAAAATATTAAGAGAAAAATTTTAACATTTCATAACAACCTTCCCTAGAAGGCAGGCTAGTGGTGGTTGAGAGTGTAAAACTCCCCGCCCCCACCAATTCCTTTTTTTTAGGGATGTGGTCTTGTTGGGCGAAATTCATTCATCCTCTTAACAAATTTCGCCCCCCAGAGGCTCCACTCATTCTCATTATCCGTGTTTTTCATTTGCTATGGTCGTGGTCGTTTGGTGGTCGTTTGTTGTTTTTTTTTTTTTGAAGTTTTTTGCTTTTTTTCAGAAATTTTTTCAATGAATGTTTTTTTTGGTTTTTTGTTGCAATTATTAAAACAATTGATTCTTCTTTTATTATATTTTTTTTAATATTTTTTTTGTAAGATTTTTTGTGAAAAAATATTTTCTTTTCATTTTTGGATTTTTTGGTTTTTTGTATTATCTTATGGAGTTAAAAAGTTAAAAAGTAGAAGTGCTTAAAAGTGTTTGAATGGCATTTTTTTGTTTTATATAGAAAGTGTACAAAAACATTTATACATTTAGAATAAAATGAATTTTGTGGGCACCTTAGGCGGCTTCTTCTTCTTCTTCCTCTCCCTTGCCAGTAAGCATTTCGATCAAGGCCAAGGTATCGATTTGGTTCTTATCATCGATAACCATTTGATCGTAAGCATCATCTACTTCCTTCATGGTGAATTTGTCACCATAGCTCATGAGCATGTCACGGAATTTATCACCATCGATGAGACCATCATTGTCGAAGGTCTTGAAGGCGGCAATGACGACTTCATCTTCATCGTTAGCACCGGAGCTGGCCATGCGGTTGGCGAACAAGGTCAACAATTGGGTGAAATTGATGGGACCAGTGGCTTCGCCCAACATTTGGTCCAATTCCTTGTCGGAGGCGATTTTGCCTACGGAATCGAAAGCGGCGCGCAAATCGTTCTTGCCAATAATGCCGTCCTTGTCAGCATCCATAAGTTGGAAAGCCTATATTTAGATGCGAGAGAGTTGTTTTGAATGAGTGGGGAGGCGTTAGGTTTGATGCGTTTTTGCTTGATTTCTATGATTAGTATCTATGAGTTTTGTTTTTCAAACTTTTTTTGGTAGACTAATGTTAGTTGTTTTGGTTTTTTGGTGGGGTACTTACTTCCTTGAATTCGGCAATCTGTTTTTGGGAGAAAACAGAGAAGACGGAGGAACCAGCACGCTTGGATTTGCGGGAGCCGCGGCTGCCACCGGAAGCTCTCTTGGAGCCAGTGGTGGAGGCGGGAGCTGGGGTGGCAGCTGGGGCAGGGGTTGCTGCCTCAGATGCAGCCTCAGAAGCGGTTTCAGATGCACCACCCTCTTCCTTGGTCTTCTTCTTCTTGATCTTCTTCTTCTCATCGGCCTATTGGTTAAGTAATGAATAAAAAAAAAGTGAATTAACTTTGGTTTCTAGCATTGAATGGAAGTTTTTTTTTCAGCAGACTTTTTAAAGGATTATTTTTAAAGGATTTTAAGGGGTTTTGAAGTTTGGTTGAAGTTATTCTTGTAAGTTTATTTTTAGTTTTTTCCTACGATTTTTATATTTGATTTTTATTTTTTAATTTTTTGGTTTCATAAAACATTGGTAAGAGTATTTTCTATTTTCTTTCTTTTTTCATTTGAAACAACATCTTAGTTACGTAAGCTATAGACACCGAAATTTTTCATATGGCAAGTGGAGGAAGAATTTCTAAAACTTGGAGTAAGAAATATGGGAAAACTACTATTGGATATATTTATATTGAATAAATTTACTTAATTTGATCATGAAATCATAGATAATTTCATTAGGCATCTAAGCAAGTATAAATTGAACTCCAAAACTCTTAATCGATTTAAAAGTGCATCTGAGTTAAATCGAATTTTATAAAAAAAAAATTTTTAAATTTTTTATGTAAATATTTGAGCAAACAAAAATTTTATGATAAAGATTTTCATTAAAAAATGTTCCTATGATTAAAATTCAATTTTATCATAGGAACATTTTTTATTCAATAATTTTCATTATTTCTTATATATTTTTTTAATTTTAATAATTTTTTAATGTTTTTAGGAATATTTGACTTTATTTCCATTTGACATAATTAGAGATACTCGATTTATTTGGTCTAATGTAATTTCCAAAAATTTTTAATCACTTTTATATTAAAACTTGTGTGTTTTTCTGAAAGCATTTTAAATAAATAAATTTTATTTATTTTTTAAATATATATATATATGTTTTTATATAATTGTTTGTATTATAATTTTTTTTTTTTGATAAATGTGTGAGACATATTTTTGAACTAATTTTATTTTCTTTTAAATTTTTCAAATATTTTTCATTTATTTATTTTTTTTAATATTTTGCACAAGGAAATTTTTTCTAAAAATATCTTTAAAAACATGCTTAGAAAATAAATTCTTCTATAATTTTATTGAAGAAAGCTAATATTTTTTAAAGCTTTTATTTTTGTGAAGAAATTATTTTTATAAAGTGAAATTTTTTTGCTAAAAAATAAATTTAGATAATTTTAGTTTTTTGTAGTTTTTTTAATTTTTGTTGAAAACAAATTGCTGTACTATTTTATTTTTCCCCCAAAAAAGAAATATTTTTATAAAAACTTTTTTGTTATTATTATTTTAAATCATCTTTTCTTTAATTGTAGCCATTCGTTTTTCCAAAAAAAAAAAATTTTTCAAAAATAACAAAAACAAATTGAAATTTTCTTTATGTTTAACAAACTCCTTATTTATGTTTTCCTTTTAAGATAAAATTAAAAAATATATATATTTCTTGGATATATTCATCATCCATGGTCATGGTCCTGACGAGTGGTTGAGTTGGCTCGTAATGGCAATTTCAATATGAATCTATGGACAAAAACTCCTGATGAGACCTTCTAGTAGGCCCGAAATGACCATTGCATTAGGTATCATCAGTTGTTTCAGATTGAGTAATTTTTTTTATTCCGCTTCAAAGAAGGAAGTGTGACTTTTTAGTCTCAATTTCCCATTAAATATAAGTAGAACTATTCCTAATGGATAGGGGAGGGGTAAATCCACTTGGCGTATACTGCTAATGAGGACTTTATACGAAACTGTGAATTTTTTAGTAATCTTCAGTTAATTGCAATTGTGACATTTTATTCCTACCACGATTGAAGAAAATCATTAAGAGTTA
Organism: Stomoxys calcitrans; assembly: GCF_963082655.1. NCBI lineage: Eukaryota > Metazoa > Arthropoda > Insecta > Diptera > Muscidae > Stomoxys > Stomoxys calcitrans. The sequence continues at coordinate 41,542,670 of NC_081553.1, read as the reverse complement.
CATTTCAATTTCCAAATTAAAGATATGTAGAGTATTTCAATTTATGGGCAAATGCATCTGAAATTGCGAATGCCTTAATAATTCTTATTTTATTGAAATTGTGGCATTCTTGCTACGAATTACGAAAATCATTTAGATTCACAATTTAACATCATAGATGGATCCGTTTCCGGACCGTGGAATATGTAAATCCATACAGAAATTTCTATGAATGAGAACTTAGTCAATTCGCGAATCTTTTGGAAGATGAAAATTTTTTTCAAATTTCTTTTTGTGTATACTATTTAAGTCAATAACATTGAAAAGTATTACTTAATTTTGTTTTCTTATGCAATAAAAAATGTTTGTTTTTTTTCGTGTTGAAGATAATATTTAGGAAAAAATTTGTAAAATTTAACTATCACATATAGTTTCTATTGGCATAATGAGTTAACAGTTATAGTATGATGTAGTATTCCACAGTAGGTGAGTGACATCATGCCATAAATGTTAACATGGAGCTTCTCGCTAAGCCAGTGAGCAGATTATTCTGTTGCCAAGTTGTGGGTTCCAAAAATTTAACAAATTAAATTTAAATTGGGTAGATGATTCTATATTGAGAATGTGTAACCTAACCTTAACTTTTAATTCAAATTTTTTAAATAGTGTTTTTAGTATTTGAAGGGCTGATTTTGGAAGCTTGAAACAAAAATTGAAAAAAAAATATTTATTGAATTTAAAAAAAAAAATAAAAAAAAATTTAGGTCAGCTTTTATTTTTTTTATTTAAAAAATTTATTTTTTTATCAAGGAATAAAAAAATTTTTTTAGACCAACTTTCCAATTTTTTATTATTATTTTATTTTACAGTTATTTTTTTTTAAGAAAATAAGATTTAATTTCACAAAAAATATTTTAGAAAATTTTTTTCTCAATATTTGTTTATTATGTTAGTTAGTTACTAAGTTAGTAACTAAGGGAATAAAAAAAATTTGACTAACTTTCCAATTTTTTGAGATTTTTTATTATTATTTTATTTAACTGGTTTTTTGTTTTTAAGAAAATAAGATTTAATTTCACAAAAAAAAAAATTTAAATTTTCTCAATATTTGTTTATTGTGAAATAATTAGTAACTAAACTCAAAACTTTTCAAAAATATCCTGCAATTTAATAATTCTTTTTTTATAAATAAAAAATAATTCTTAAAGAATTTGGCAATTTATTAATCTTAGGTTACTTCACCACTCCATATTTTATTGCAATTATTATTTTTTTTTTTATTTTATTAATATTTTCTTTCATTATTTGAATGTCTTTTAGTCATCTCAAAAGAATTTTCGATATGGCTACACATTTCTTTGCTTTAAATTCTTGATTATGCAAGATTTCATTGAGTAATTCTTCTTTCACAATCAAACACACCAACAACACAAAAATTCTGTATATGTATAAAGGTGTGCGTGCGTATGTTGAAATAATCCCATCAGCCTTGGTGTGTTATATGATATTTAGCACATGTGCTGTATGTGCTTTATGCTCACTCACATTATCACAAAAGTCTTAAAATGTTCTTTGTAAGTGTAACATATCACATTTCTTGATAAACTATTTTTAGAAATTGTGTATAACCATAACACTGGTAAATTTTTCTAGAACTTTTTCTTATAACAAGTCCTTTTAAACTTTTTAAAATATTTAATATTTTTTGTAATATTTTGTCAAATGTTTTTTTTTATTTTCAGTTTTTTTCATATTTTCTTTCATAATTTCTTTCACCTTTGTAACACTTATTTTCTTTCATTGTTAATTGTCTTTTATTTGTCACATATTTTTCTTTTTTTTTATTTTCATAAAATTTGTCGAGTATCCTTTAAAAATAATCCTTTGTGCTTGGTTCGATTGGTCTTTTTCTGTTTTAGATTCCTTACCATGGTGATAGTTTTGGTTAGTTGTCTAAGCGAACGAACGGACGGAGCACAGTGAGTGTTCTGGCTGATTTTATCGATTCGGCGATGATATTTGAAGAACAAATTTCGCCGAGAAATTTTCCAAATTTTCCACCACTACAAGCAAAAACGCAATGCTCACACACATACCACGAAAGCCAGACATGCCAAGCACATGCCATATTAAACATTCGTTTATCCATATGGCCAACAAAAGTGTTAAACCCACATGTGTGTATGTGTATGTTCAATTGTGTCTCATCTCTATGGTCTATACACTGCCCGATCTATTTGTGCGCATACACATACACACAAACCTTCATAAACCATGGCGGTGATACCATTTTTAGCTTGTATGTACATGGCAGGCAGTGGCTAAAAACAAAAGTAAAATAAAAAAACACATACTCACCACTGAAGAGTGGTGGGCTGATGCTGTTGCTGTGCCAGCTCTCGCAATAGCTCTCCCTGATGCTTACAGTGTGTTCTTCTATACATTCTAATAATAACACACCTTCGTTGTTGAAGATCAGTGAATGTGTCTGTTTGTGTTTGTATTTATGTTCACAAATCTCCCTCTCTGGCTTTCTCTCTCTTGCTATTGTTTTGCCAGAGCAAATAGATATCTGATGTAGACATATAAGAAAAATGGATTTATGGACCAAAGCTAGTGGTATGCCAAATGTGTGTGTGTAGGTGAGTGCGTTATAAAGGAGAGTTTCTATCACCTACATTTAGTTCGTCCAGTTCTTTTAGTGCTCGTGTTGAAAGTGCCATAGTTGTTGTTTTTGCCAGCCATTTCGTTTCAATTGAAATTTGCTCAGCCAAAATGTCTTTCAGTTCTGTTGTTGCTGCTTGTTCTTCTTACTTGAATTCTATTTATATTACTGTGTATGCGTTTAGTTTGTTGTTTTTCTCTTCTTCTTCTGTCGATGTTCATCACCTTGTACATATTTTTTTTGATTTTCACAAAAACGGGGGTCTTTCCAATTCAAACTGTGGTCGCCTTTTCGTTTCGGGTATTTGTGTGTGGGTCATACAAACGAATCATCAATTGCGAGGGTGGTCGTTGGCCCATTGGTGGGGTCTGTATTCGAGACACTTAGATTACATGTGTGTGTGCATACCTACCACACATATGTATATATAAACCCCATTGTGCAATGTGAAAATTCATTCGTTTTTCATCGCCGCTGCTCACAATTACGCATGAAACCAAAGATACCCACCATCCATCCATATGTATTCTTTTTTTTTCATATATTGTTATTTTTTTTTTTAATTTATTTTTATCCATACTATTTGGAATAATAATATTTTTTTGTGAGAAATTTTCCTCTACTTTATGTAATACTAACACATTTCCAAGGTATTATTGGAGGGCTGCAGTGAGCAGCTATGGCGTAATGTGATGGCCCCAGTAATTGTCATCATTGATGCATGCCAACAATTTAGAATGAATTTTTCGACATGTAGGAAAACCGAATCTAGCATGATTGGTATTTCCCATAGAAAATCAAATAAAATGAATTTATTTTTAATTTCGTTCATGATATGTTTTTGTCATTCAAAGAGCAAAGACTTTGTTCTTAAAATCTAGGTTAAATTTTGAACTTGATCACTTTTTTACAAACATACGATGAAAATGTATTTTTAGACATAATTCTTCGGCATAACAACAAACAAAATTCACTTAATTCATATGAGTTTGAATAAACACTTATTCTTAATTGATCCCATAAAATTACCACTTATTCAGCAGAAACATTGGAACTAAGTAATTTGATTTTGAAAAGGAAATGCAGACAGAATTCACTTTCTTAGAGATATTTTTTGAGGAAGTTAGAAAATTCATTAAAAAGTATAGTCAAAACCTAAAGGAAATGCTTAAATTATTCTGTTTCATTATTATTTACCTATGTCATATGCTATGGAATTATTACAATCCTTAAACACTACGGTTCTGCTAAACAATACTTCTTCATAGATTTGCAGTTCGCTTACTATGTACTTGGTGCGTATGATTGATGATCCTAAGTGATACTCATACGCATATGTAGCCAAAGAACTTAGCATAGTTAATAGCATGAAGTTTAGTTTAGTCTTTTACTACCACCAACTAACTTTCGAAGGAATAAAGTTAGCCGCTTGAAATTTTGCACAAATACTTCTTATAGGTGTAGGTCGGTTGGGATTGTAAATGACCATATCGATCCATGACATAAAACCGATCTTGGATCTTGACTTCTTGAGCCACTAAAGGTCGCAATTTTTATCTGATTTGGTTGAAATTTTGCATCAGGTGTTTTTTTATGATTTCCAACAATTGTGCTTAGTATGGTTGAAATTGGTATATAACCTGATATAGTTGTCATATAAACCGATCTGGGGCTTGACTTCTTGAGCCTCTAGAGGGCGCCATTCCCATCCGATTTAGCTTAATTTAGCATGAAGTGGATTGTTACCACTTCCAACAATTGTGCTATGTATGATTCAAATCGGTCTGTAACCTGATATAGCTGCCATATAAACCGATCTTGAACCTTGGCTCCTTGAGCCACTAGAGAGCGTAATTCTTATCCGATTTGGTTGAAATTTTGCATGAAATGTTCTGTTTTGACTTCCAACAACTGGGCTGAGTATGGTTGAAATCGGTGTATAACCTGATATAGCTGCCATATAAACCGATCTGGTATCTTGACTTCTTGACCCTCTAGAGGGCGCAATTATTATCCGATTTGGCTGAAATTTTGTACAACGGCTTCTCCCATGATCTTAAACATACGCGTCAAATGGAGTCTCAATCGATCTACAGCCTGATACAGCTCTCCTATAAACCGATCTCCCTCTTATTCGATTTGGCTAAAATTTTGCACAATAACTACTATGGTCTTCAACATTCAATTTAATTAGCATAGCAATTATTTTCTTTTATCATTTGTTTGCCTTAAAAGAGATACCGGGAAAAGGACTCGACAAATTCGATCAATAGTGGTATATAAGATTCGGCCAGGCTGAACTTTACGTTTTTAATTGTTTCTTTTTTATATAGAAACCATCAAATGCAACAGACAAGACAAGAAAAGGTTTACAGAAATCTCACTACCAAAAATGTTGCGAAAAATTTTTGTTCGATTTTTTGGGCTATAAGGAATTGCCGACTTTCGACAAACCAATTACCCTCCAACATAGGATGGGGGTATATTAATATTATCATTCCGATCGTAACACCTCCAAATATGCGTCTAAGACCCCATAAAGTATATATATTCTTGATCGTCATGATGTTTTAAGTCGATCTAGCCACGTCCGTCCGTCTGTCTGTCGAAAGCACAACCAATTTCTATGAAATTCAGAAGCAATGTTGGGAGTCAAGAGAAAATCCCTGCTTCGAAATTACGATAGAATCGGTTAACAAATGGCCACATTAATGCAATATAAATTCAAATCAGTCGAACATACTTAAGGGAGCTATATCCAATTTTTAATTTCGATTTCAATTAGCTTCGTCTCCAGGCCAAAAATATGTATGTGCCAAATTTGAAGACGATCGGATGAAAATTGTGACCTGTAGTTTGTGCACAAATTAACATGGACAGAAAGACGGATAGACAGGCGGACAGAGCTAAATTGAATCATAAAGTTATTCTGAGTTGGTCTGTATACTTATTCTCTTCCTTCTGGATGTTACAAACAAATGCACTAAGTTATAATACCCTGCACCGTCTCCAAAATTGAGATATTGAGCTGAAATTTGACACAGATACGTCTTTTTGATACACTCTGGTTAAGTTCTTGAATTGGCCAAGTCGGACCATATTTGGATATAGCTGCTACATAGACCGATTTTCCGATAAAGGGTCTAATGTCCATAAAAACTTTATTTTTTATCGGATTTTGCTGAAATTTGAAACAGTGAGTAGTTTAAGGCCTCCGAGCGACAACTGACCCAAATATGGTTCAGATCGGACTATATTTAGGTATAGCTACCATATATAGACCGATCTCCCGATAAAGAGTCTGAAGACCATAAAATCTTTTTTTATAACCCGATTTCGCTGATATTTGCAACAGTGGGTTATTTTAAGCCTTCCGATATCTGACCGAAATATGGATTAGATCGGTACCTATTTAGATATAGCTGCTATATAGACCGATCTCCCGATAAAGGGTCTGAAGCCCATAAAAGCTTTATTGATTACCCGATTTCGCTGAAATTAAAAAACAGTGGGTTATTTTAAGCCTCCTAACATCCGACCTAAATATGGTACAGATCGGACTATATTTAGATATAGCTGTCATATAGACCGATCTACCGATAAAGGGTCTGAAGACCATAAAAGCTTTATTTATTACCCGATTTCGCTGGAATTTAAAATAATAGGTTATTTTAAGCCTCCCGACATCTGACCCAAATATGGTTCAGATCGGACTATATTTAGATATAGCTGTCATATAGACCGATCTGCCGATAAAGGGTCTAAAGCCCATAAAAGCTTTAGTTTTTAACCGATTTGGGTGAAATTTGAAACAGTGAGTAGGTTAAGACCTCCCAACATCCGACCTAAATATGCTTCTCATCGGACTATATTTTGATATAGCTGCCATATAGACCGATCTGCCGATAAGGGGACTGAAGCCCATAAAAGCTTTATTTATTACCCGATTTCGCTGAAATTTGAAACAGTGAGTTTTTCGGAGCCTCACGATATCCGACCTTAATATGGTTCACATCCATATTATTCAATTATAAGCTATTGAATATGCCAAAAAGACCAATATTTTGTTCTACAAAATTCAATAGTGACATAAATATTGTATTAGACCACTCAATGTCCATGCCGAATTTGGGTACTTAAGTTATCCAATTGGTTTCCTGATATCTCATTCTCAAGAATTTATTATTTGTTGTTGTTTTTTTTTTTTGTTTTTTATTTTTTAATTTACAAATATTTGTTGACCATTAAATATGAATTATATTCAGGGCTTTCTGGTGCAATAATGTGATATACACAGACTAAATCATTTCCCTAGCATGATATTGGTAGCAGACATTTGGTGTAAAAAAAAGAAAATTAGAAAATTATTTACATTTGCACATATTTTACATTTGAATGCTAATGCATATTTTAATAACAACAACACTGATGATGCCGTATTTCATTTTGTATACGGCGGCGTTAATTTTATTAATAAAACATTCTAATCATCGATTCGATGAGACACTATAGAGAGCTTTACAACACCAAACACCACACACATCATGCATAAAATCGCCCAAAAATATTTCACATTTTTTTCTTGTATTTGCATTAGTTATTAATCGCATCTGGCTTTGGGCCAAATTACAAAATTTTCGATCATCACTTGCATTAGCCAAAAAATAACAAAAAACTAATAGTTTCGAAATCAGTTATATTAGAGTGCAAAAAGAATTTATGTTTACTAAAAGAAGGGGAAATAAAAATAATTCCCAAACTTATCAATCATATATTGACATAGAACAAGATCTGTCAAATTCATTGCGACTTTGTTAAGTTGACCCTTTATTCATGAATTATTTATATGCCTTAAAAATTAGCAATACTTTCTGTTTACCCTCACGTCGAATACATAGATCAATGCTATTCATCCTTTTTAAAGGTGACGATACTTAAAATACAAAAATAGAGGCATACATTTATGATTTGATCATGAGACTCTCGATGATTTATATGTCTACGTGGTCACGCTTAATAATATATCGATAAGATCCATACATCAGCCAAGCTAAATCGTATTGAAATTCAATTTACCGCACACAATAAGAAGACTTCGTCATTGAAATGCCAAAAACAAGGATGTTCTCGGAAAATGTTATAGAACACTTATTTGTCAATGTGACTATTACAGGATTATCAACATTTTAATATAATATATTGGTTAGGTTAGATTAGAGTAGCAGACTCACTTAGATCATTTCTGGCTATAAACTAAAGCTTTTGTCGAGAGTCGAATCCAGGATTATTATTGGGTTGCCCAAAAAGTAATTGTCGGTAATTAATTTTTTCAACGGTTTGTGACTCTGTAATTGCATTCTTTCTTCTGTCAGTTATCAGCTGTTACTTTTAGCTTGCTTTAGAAAAAAAGTGTGCGTAATTTTGTTTACATTTGTTTGTTTGGCGTCAATTTTAATATGGGTACCACATGTATTGAAAGAAATTCATTTAAAAAACCGAATCAACGCTTGTGATATGCACCTTAAACACAATGAATTCGATCCGTTTTTAAAACGAATCATAACTGGAGATAAAAAATGGATTGTTTACAACAACGTTAGTCGAAAACGATCATGGTCCAAGCATGGTGAACCAGTTCAAACCACTTCAAAGGCTGATATCCACCAAAAGAAGGTTATGCTGTCTGTTTGGTGGGATTGGAAGGGTGTGGTATATTTTGAGCTGCTTCCAAGGAACCAAACGATTAATTCGAATGTTTACTGTCAACAATTGGACAAATTGAATACAGCCATCAAGGAGAAGCGACCAGAATTGGTCAATCGTAAAGGTGTCATATTTCACCAGGACAACGCTAGACCGCACACATTTTTGGTCACTCGCCAAAAACTGAGTGAGCTTCGCTGGGAACTTTTGATGCATCCACCATATAGCCCTGACCTTGCACCATCAGACTACCATTTATTTCGATCTTTGCAGAACTCCTTAAATGGTAGAACTTTCGGCAATGATGAGGCTATAAAATCGCACTTGGTTCAGTTTTTTGCAGATAAAGGCCAGAAGTTCTATGAGCGTGGAATACTAAATTTGCCAGGAAGATGGCAAAAGGTTATCGAACAAAATGGCAATTATATATTTGATTAAAGTTCATTCTAAGTTCTATTAAAAATGCATTTACTTTCTTTTAAAAAATCCGCAATTACTTTTTAGGCAACCCAATACATTGTTAATCCGAGTACCCATTTCGGATACCGGGATATCTCGGAATGTGCATGATCGGCGGCTATTAAAAGCATTCATCCGATGTTAAACCCCTTAAGCTAGCTAAAGCGTAAATTAAATTCTGAAAATATACCTTCAAATATTCTACAGGTGGACTCCGTTTCAAAACTTTAATCAGAAGTTTTGGGAATTACATCAGATTATGGATCGACATTGACCCCGTCTATGCTTTAAGCTAGTATGGTTGTTAGCCATAACAAATACTCGGTTGTGCGATTGTCATCAAATTGAATTAAAATTGTGTATTCCATGAGCTAAAGAAGCCATATGGGAAGCGGAACCGCTTTAGCTAGGATTGAATGCATCAGAATATGAACAGATATGGACCATGCCAAGTATGAGTATGGGGCGGTAGCTGAATTAGTGGCGAGTTCGAATTTCCAGTACGGTGACCTTAGGTTGGATTCTTACCAGCGGACTTGGTCTGGGGCATGAAGGTAGGAAAACGCCCACTTTGTTATAAAAATTTCGTTTTTAATATAAGTAAGGTCACTGAACTAACGGGTGAAGTTAACAAATAACAGCACGGTATCTTCTTAATATAAATCATAGTAAAATTTAACTGGTTAAAACAACCATTGTGTCCTCCGATTTGTTCTTCTGTCTCAAATTGGCTCGTTACTTGCCATTTAATTTTTTACGCAATTTACAGTTTTACCTAGATTTTCGTTTTTTTTAGTTACTAATTTCCATTTGCATATCTGACTTTGGCAAAATTATATAAAAGCAGTATTTTGAAATTGCTAAAAGTCATCAGGGCAATCATAGCTTTTTCATTTTTGCCGAATTTTGAATACCCACCACCTCGGGTATATATGTAAACCACCTTTCGTCATACGTAAAGCCTAACATTAGTCACGTAAAGTGTAACATTTGTCACTGTGTCAAATTTCAGTGAAATCGAATTATAAGTGCGCCTTTAAAGGGGCGAAGACTTTAAATCGAGAGATCGGTCTATATGGCAGCTATATCCAAATCAGGACCGATGTGGGCCATATTGAAGAGGGATGTCAAAGGGACCAACACAACTCACTGTTCAAAATTTCGGCGAAATCGCACAATAAATGCGCTTTTTATGTGGGTCCATAACCTTAAATCCAGAGATCGGTCTATATGGCAGCTATATCAAAATCGGGACCGATCTGTGCCATATTGCAGAAATATTTCGAAGGGCTTAACTTAACTCACCGTCCCAAACTTCGGCGAAATCGCACAATAAATGCGCTTTTTATGGGCCCACGACCTTAAATCGAGAGATCGGTCCTTATGGCAGCTATATTCAAATTTGGACCGATCTGGACAAAATTGAAATAAAATATCGAGGGACCGAACACAATTCAATGTCCCAAATTTTGGACAATAAAACGCGCCATCGGACAATAAATGCGCCTTTTATTGGTCCAAAACCATAAATCGAGAAATCGGTCTATATGGCAGCTATATCCAAATCTGGACTGATCTTGGTCCAGATTTGGGACAGTGAGGGGTTTAATACAACTCACTGTCCCATATTTTGGCAAAATCGGACAATAAATGCGCCTTTTATCGGTCCAAAACCATAAATCGAGAGATTGGTCTATATGGCAACTATATCCAAATCAGAACTGGCAATCATAGCTTTTTCATTTTGTACGTCAGAAATTAGTGGCATGTCCACGATTACGATCCTATAGAAAATTAGCAAGAAACTCTGACACAACACCAACCATTAAAAAACCATTCTTTATTCAATTATTTGAACATGTGTGCGTATGATTACTATGCGATAATTATGCCTACATTCGCCATACGTCATACGCCACCCTGGTCACTCATGTTGGGTAACAATATACAAGACCAAACTTTTTTGCAAAACAAATAGCGAAATTATGGGTGCAACGAACTTTATGGCATCTCTATTCTTGCTGGAATATAGCCGTAGACATACCACACATTTCTTTCATGGGTTATATCATGAAAGCCATTGCAACCCATGGCTTGTCACGATGAAGTAACTTCATTTATAGGCGTATGTCCATAGTGGAATGGAGCGGATTGATATCAGAACCCTCTTTTCGACTTAACCTGATTTTATTTTTAAGTTATATTGATATGCAAATTTGTTAAAGTCTTTTATAGTTTGCTTCATTTAAAAGCCACCGTAGCACAGGGGTTAGCATGTCCGCCTATGACGCCCAACGCCTGGGTTCAAATCCTGGCGAGACCATCAGAAAAAATTTTTCAGCGGTGGTTTTCCCCTCCTAATGCTGGCAACATTTGTGAGGTACTGTGCCAAGTGAAACTTCTCTTCAAAGAGGTGTCGCACTGCGGCACGCCGTTCGGACTCGGCTATAAAAAGGAGGCCCCTTATAATTGAGCTTAAATTTGAATCGGACTGCACTCATTGATATGTGAGAAGTTTGCCCCTGTTCCTTAGTGGAATGTTCATGGGCAAAATTTGCAATTTTTGACTTACGTTAGGCTTTTCGACATCCGTGTCGTTTATGGTTTAGATCGGTCTATATTTGGATATGGCTACCACAAAGACAAACATTTTGTACTACAAAATTTAACAGTTTGCCCCTGTTTGCAATTTTCGACTTATATTAGGCTATTCGACATTAGTGTCAATTATGGTTTAGATCGGTCTACATTTGGATATGGCTACCATTAAGACGAACATTTTGTTCTACAAAATTGAACAATAACTTGTACTCATTAGACCATTTAATATCCGTGTCGAATTTGGTCCATATTTCGATAAAGCTGCTATGGGGGCATAAATTATGAATTTTTCACCGGATTATGACATAAGGATACATTTATACCCAAGGTGGTGGCCTGGGCGAACTTAACGCCTTTTTACTTATTTTGTAATCAAGAGTGGAAGTCGCATTTGTTATCCAAACCTCACGAAATTTTGCAAAATTATTTTGCTCAAATGCGGACTCTGAAATTGTCGCATATTGGTTCTGATTTAGATATAGCTCCCATATGTGTTGGTTAGATTAGGGTAGAGTGGCAGTCTATTTTCTTAACAGAATCACTTAGTCTGTTTTAGTCCAGTTTGATATCACAGTAGCGACATATTTCAGTAGAAATCGAAGCTACGACCCCCGTAGTGGTAATCCGGGCACGCTACGAACTTGATTAGCGGAGGCGACCGTTTACTTATATTTAGCCAGGTTTACACTAATGAGAAGGTAATACTGCAATATCCAACCGATTTCAACGACAGTTTAATAATTTACTAGAAGTCTCTTTTTTTAATTAAATCAAATTCGATTCATATCTGGATAAGAGAGATCACGGTCAGTATTGACGGTAACGATATATGTCACTGAACACTTCAAGGGGGTGTTATCATGCTGCTAGGGCGCCCGGCTGCCGAGTTGGTAGCGTGCTTGGATTACCAGTGCAGGGGTCTTGGGTTCGATTCCCGCCATAAGCCTTGGTCTGTAGCCACTATGGTATCACAATGGACTTAAAACTGTCTAAGTGAGTCTGTAAAGGACTGTCACTCTTACCTAACCTAACGTATCTTACTGCTAATCTGGATCCTTGCGGTATATGTCCTTCATAATAGATAGGAGATAATGGGTCTTAGGATTTTTGCAAACGAGGATGATCTGATTGTTATTCCCACAGAGACATTTTTTAACCACTAAGTTGGAAGTTCAGACGCATACAATAAAAGCTCTTTCAATTTCTTAGTTAGGCAATGCAAAGCATTGCATCAGTGTTAACCATATAGACTATAACTCTACTTATAATGAAAAATAATAATATTTTAAATAATAATTGAAAATTTTCCCAAGTAAAATGTCACAAATTAGCGAAACCATTTGCCAAGGCGTTAGCAATAATTAAGCACTTGATTAAAAATTGAACATCTTTGTACATAACTCTTGGTAGATTTGTAGAAAGATGACAGACAAAGCAATGCAATGAGTCAGTTATTCAGTCACTACAAAAATTATTGTTTTTCGAAATAAACACAAAAGTTTTTGATTTAAACGTGTGTTCGGTCATACATATATAGAAGATATATAAGAACGAACGCATATATTGAATGTACAAACGTAAACTTATATTTGATTATATAGATGGACGAGTGCCTACGGGTACACTCGTGAACATTTAAATAAGGAGTAAAAAATTAAAAAAAAAAAATCCAAATAAATATTTTGTCATAGAAATGTTGTTTCAAATGAAAGTAAACATACAAGAAAATTCTACCAAAAATCTAAAATATAATATACATAAGAAATTTAAAGCATCAAAACTAATAAAAACATTCCAAGAAAGTATACACTCGACAGAATTTGTAAGTAAAACAAGTAAAAGCGTTCTGACTCGGCTATAAATAGCAGATCCCTTACCATAGATAGTTGTCACTGATTTGAGAGAAGTTTCCTCCATGTTTCTTAATGGCTTGATATTTTTAATAATTGATATTTTTCATTATTTATAAATAATATTTGCTTTACTTTTTCACCAAAAAAAAAAAATTTATTCTACCCTATACAAATTCCCCACAGTGTTTAAAATATTTGAATGTCTGTCCATCGACACGTATGTGTTGACGAAATCTGTTTTCTATTCTTTTCGAATGCTGCTCTCAGTTTTTGTTTTAGGAAAATAATTCTATAATCGCATGTTTCGGGGCTAAAACTCAAAATACTTTTGGTATTTGCCACGACTAGTGAAGAGAAATGAAACATTGCGAGAGATAAAGAGACAGAGAGAAATACTAAAAATTCGATTGTATTCTCCTTAGAACATAAAATAAGTCTATTTTGTTTTTTTTTTTTTTAACCAAATTGTTTCAAAGGTACATTTGGCTTTTGGCCAAATGATTTTCGCTTCACATGACCTCGTCGAAAATGTTTTGTATTTGAAAAGAAAAAGAAGAGGTATGAAATTGCTTTTCATCTTTAGGCTTTGCAAAACCGCACAGCCCATCAGTTGTTAGCCAAGATATTGTGATAAGTTTTGTTAAGAATTAGACCGAAGTGTTTACAATGGGATATGTCTGAAATTAGGCATTTCCTTATGATGTCTGTTCCTTGGATTATTTGCACTCAAATTCCTCATTGATCAAGATAATCAATTCTGAACTGTTTTAACGTAAAGAGAAAAGAATTATTCAGGATAAGGACATTTTAATAATAAATTTAAATTAGAAGGAGTGAAATTAGGAGGTTAGAGTAGAGGAAGCCTAAAAAACTAACCGTTGTTAATTAAAAAAAAAATATATATAAATCTTTTTAATAAAAAAAACTCCGATATTCGGTTAAAACACCTTTTCAACTATAAAATACCGTTTAAAAAAAGTATTTAGACAAAATCTTTGTCCGTCCGTCTATCGATATGGGTTTAACCAATTTTGATGACATTCAAAATATTGCACCACCCATAGCTTTAATAAATAAATTTTTGTCCGTCCGTCCATCTATCGATATGGGTTTAACCAACTATGATGACATTCAAAATATTGCAGCACTTATCAAGCAAGAGTTGCAACTATGATGACATTCAAAATATTCCAGCACTTATCAAGCAAGAGTCGCAAAATGCAGTTGATTCGTCATCATAACTAACAACTCATACTGAAATGCATAAATTGAAAACGCTAAATATGCATTTCCTTATGATGTCTGTGCCTTGGACTGTTTGCACTCAAATTCCTCCTTAATCAAGATAATGAATTCCAAATTGTTTTGACGTAAGAAGAAAAGAATATCTCAAGATAAGGACATCCTAATAATAAATTGAAATTAGAAGGAGTGAAATTAGGAGGTTAGAGTAGGAAAGCCTAAAAAACTAACCGTAGTCAATTAAAAATTATATACAAATTTTTATAATATAAAAAAAGCCCGATATTCGCTTAAAAACACTTTTCTATGATTTAATTCAATTAAAAATAAAATTATTTAGAAACCAGTAAGGAAAGGTAAATGTCGGGCGGAGCCGACTTTATAATACACTACACCTACCCTACAATTATAGATTCGGGCAATATATAAATATATATGCATATGAGAGCTATATCTAAATCTGAACCGACTTTTAAACAGATCGTTTGAAAATTGCTGTTACTACGGCCATATAAGGGCAAATCCGGCGATTAATATAAATGGGAGCTATATCCAAATATGAACCGATTTGAGTGAAATCTCGCATATATGTTAAGATCAGTAACAAAAAAATCCGTGCAGAATTTGGTGCAGATCGGTTGAAAATTGTGTTTATTACAGCCTTATAGGTGTAAATCGGGCGATACATATATATAGGAGCTATATTCAAATCTGAACCGATTTGAGTGAAATCTCGCAGATACGTTAAAATCAGTAACAAAACAATCCGTGCCGAATTTGGTGCAGATCGGTTGAAAATTGTGTTTATTACAGCCTTATAGGCGTAAATCGGGCGATACATATACATAGAAGCTATATCCAAATCTGAACCGATTTGAGTGAAATCTCGCAGATACGTTAAAATCAGTAACAAAACAATCCGTGTCAAATTTTGTGCAGATCGGTTGAAGGTGGTAGTTACTACGGTCATTTAAGTGCACATCGGGCGATACATATATATGGGAGCTATATCTAAATCTGAACCGATTTTTACCAAAATCAATAACGTTCGTTCTTGGGCCAAAAAAAGTGATATCTGCAGTATTTCGTGATGATTGGACAACAAATACGACCTGCACTTTGAGTACAAGAAAACATGGACTCACAGACGGACATGGCTAAATAGAATCTGAAAATGATTCTGAGTCCATCGGTATACTTCTCCTTTTTAACGTTGCAAACAAATGCACAAACTTATAATACCCTGTACCACAGTGGTAGTGTAGGGTATAAAAATTGTTGTCCGTCCGTCTATCAAAATGGGTTTAACCAACATAAATGAAATTCAAAATCTTGCACCACACATATCTTTAATACACAAATATTTGTCCTTCCATCCATCGATACGGTTTTAACCAACTTTTATGACATTCGTTATAACTAATAGCTGTTACTGAAACATAGAATTTAATAAGTAATTAAAAATTAACTATTTCTAATAAATAAATTAAAGGAAAAAAGTCCAAGTTACGCTTCAATATAAAAAAATCGTCTAAAAGTGTTGACAGTAAAATAAAAGAAAAATATAAAAAATATGATATTTAGGAAAAATTAAAACAATAATTTTGTTTACAACAATACTTCGTATATCTAAAAATGAAAAAAAAAATACAAATTAAACAAGAATTTAAAAAAAAAACATTAAATTATTGAACTAAAAAACCGTAATGTTCGGCACGTAATATAAATGGAATAAGTAAAAAGGCATTAAGTTCGGCAGGTGCCAAGACTTAAAACTATTAAATGACAGCTATATATAAATCTGAACCGATATGGGCCAAATCGAAGAGGGATGTCGATGGGCCTAACACAACTCACTGTCCCAAATTTCAGTGAAATCGGACAATAAATCCTCCCTTTATGGGCCCAAGACCTATATCAAAATCTGGACCGATCTAGGCCAAATTGCAGAAAAATGTCGAGGGGCCTAACATACATAAACCGAGAGATCGGTTTATATGACAGCTATATATAAATCTGAACCGATATGGGCCAAATCGAAGAGGGATGTCGATGGGCCTAACACAACTCACTGTCCCAAATTTTGGTGAAATCGGACAATAAATCCTCCCTTTACCTATATCAAAATCTGGACCGATCTAGGCCAAATTGCAGACAAATGTCGAGGGGCCTAACATACATAGCTCACTGTCCCAAATTTCGGCCACATCGGACAATAAATGCGCCGTTTATGGGACCAAGACCTTAAATTGTGGGATCAGTCTATATGGTAGCTATGTTCAAATCTGGACCGATCGGTGCCAAATTAAAGAAGGATATCGACTGTCCTGACACAACTTACTGTCTCAAATTTCAGCAAAATCGGATAATAAATGTGGCTTTTATGGGCCTAAGACCCTAAATTGGCGGATCGGTCTATATGGGGGCTATATCAAAATATAGTCTGATATAGCCCATTTTCGAACTTAACCTTTTTTTTATTTTATTTTTAAAGACTGTAGCGTGATTTCAACAGACAGACGGACGGACATAGCTAAATCGCCTTAGATTTTTGCGCTGGTCAAGAATATATACTTTATAGAGTTGGAAATGGATATTTCGATGTGTTGCAAACGGTGTCCTTCGTATTCTTTGTATACAAACCTGATCTTCTGATCTCATAAAATCGGATATTAGTTATATTTAGCCGCTATATAGACCGATCTCCATACTTAAAGTCTTGATGCAATAAATTGATCATTTTTCATCCGATTTCGATAAAATTTGGCACAGTGATTTCTGGTAGGCCCCAACCCATTTAGGTATAGGGGCTATACCGTAGCGCAGAGGTTAGCATGTCCGCCTATGACGCTGAACGTCTAGGTTCGAATCCTGGCAAGACCATCAGAAAAAAATTTTCAGCGGTGGTTTTCCCCTCCTAATGCTGGCAACATTTGTGAGGTACTATGCCATGTAAAACTTCTCTCCAAAGAGGTGTCGCAATGCGGCACGTCGTTCGGACTCGGCTATAAAAAGGAGGCCCCTTATCATTGAGCTTAAACTTGAATCAGACTCCACTCATTGATATGTGAAAAGTTTGCCCCTGTTCCTTAGTGGAATGTTCATGGGCAAAATTTGCATGTAACTTAAATCTGATTTTCTGAGATCAGAAGATCAGATTTATATACAACGAATACGAAATCATCAAAAATTGTTTGGAAAATATTTTTATACGCAAGATATCTGCAAAATTATAATTACACAGCTTTTGGGTATAAATGGGTAAATAACCAGGTATTTACCCAATTTACCGGGTGAATACCTTTTGGGTATTTACCCTTCGGCCATCTCTATTCATACGGAGTAGCTGCAACTGCAGTCGCGGACAATAAGCGTTATGGAGCAGAGAGTTTCAGTGAGAGGCCGGGTGGCGCCGGCTCTTGTATAAATATTAAGGGCCTATGATGCTCGATATGATTTTACAGCGGCGATCGGTCTCTTGGACCGGAGCGAGCTTGCTCACCTATAGGAGCGAGATGAAAATCGCCACCTCCACACATAGAAATGTGGCAATAACAACAACAGCATGTATAGGGTATGATAAAGTCGGCACCGCCTGACTTTTGCCTTTCCTTACTTGTTTTCGCCTACATACGTGCAGTATCTCAGTCTTGTTTGAAGGAATAACCGCGCCAGAGTACCTTGCCCAACTCTGAATATTGGATTCAAGAAAGCTCAAATTATCTTGGATCTAGTCATGGGCACCGGAGGCAATTGCAAAAATGTTGTCAGAGCACATAGCTATAGAATTAATTTCCTCTCGATTCTCAATCTCTCTAGTCAAAGTATTCGCATACATGTTTTTTTTTCACGTAACCAACACGCAGGGGATGTTCCCTATATATGCAGTGCATTGCGTTGGCAATTAGGAAAGTTAAGGGTTGGAGGGCGGAAAGAGGGAGTAGTGTTTATTGATATTAGTCTTAAATTTCTAAACGTCAATGTCGGTGGGAAAGACATTAGCCGGAAGTCTATTCCACATACGAATTGTGAAAAATGAATTTGCTCGGTAATGCATGGTTCGTTCGACTGGCCAATCATTACAACGGCTATGTGTGCCTGGCAAGTTTGGTATTCCTGGTGAATATCCTAACGTCAGGGATAAGAAGACGAATATCCCTTGAACACACGCCATGAAAATAACCATAGAGGAATATAACGCTACCCACAATACGACGATGTTCCAGAAAAGCAATAAAGTTGGATATCCTACTGTCCCCAATCAATACCATCGCTCTCCGTTAAACCCCGTCAAGTAGCTCCAAGGATGATTTTGGAGCTCCTGCCTTTATGTGAAAGTTATATTCCATCCTCGGCCTGATGTAGGTAGTATAGATATTGAGAAGATCGGAAGAGGTGAAATATTTCTTGCACCGCTTAAGAAAGCCCAAACACTTGAATGCTTCTTTCGACACTTCGAATACGTGTTTTGACCAACGGTCATCACATTGTATCTTCATGCAATATCTATACCGCCGATAGATATTGGCGATTGTAAAGTGTCAGTTAATCGCTTGTGAGACAAGAAACAGCACTGCGTCTTCTGTGCGTTAAAGTCTACTCTGTTCATTCTACCCCACTCAGAAATAGCCAACAAATCCTGGGAGAGCGTCTCATCCATTATGCGCCCTGTTCACAATTTCTTGAGGAGTGGGCCTATGGTCGAATGCATATGAATAACACAGATCGCTGTCATCGGCAAATGAATAGACTGGATTCGAAGCCTGACCCAATAGATCGTCAATGAAAATAAGAAAAAGTTAAGCGAGAGGACAGAACCTTGTGGCTGGTGCGATCTCTGAGAAAGCTCGATATATAAGTTATTACCGACTCCAAAAGCGATTAGCTTTGATAAAAGTGCACCATGCCAGACCCTATCAAATGCCTTGGAGATATCCAGAGCCACGACCTTACTCTCACCAAACTGGTGGATAGAGCGACTCCATCGATACGACAAAAAGCCATTAGGTCTCCCGTAGAGCGATTTCGGCGGAACCCATGCTGTCTATCGCTAAGAAGGCCATTGGACTCTAAGTATCTGACAAGATGATGGTTAACCATAGTCTCCATAACCTTGAAGAGCGCGGAGCATATCGCAATTGGCCGGTAATTCGCAGGGTTGTTCGCCCCACCTTTTTTGGGGATGAGCTGAACGTTCGCAACCTTCCAACGCGCAGGGAAAACTCCTGCACGGTAAGCAAGGTTGAAAAGGTTGCAGAGTGGACGAGCAAGTGTCGAAGAACATTTACAAAGGAAAAGTTTTGAAATACAGTCCGGGACCGGAGATTTATTAACGTCGAGATCCGGAAGGACATAACTTCAACATTTATTGGTAGCTGGTGGATCTGCATATAATTTGATAAAAAAAAAGTATTTAAAAATTGTATCAATTCTAAAATGCATTGAATTTCTAAACTTTTTGCGTATTGCACTAAACACAAATGTTGATTTATTATCGTATACAGGTACATTGTTGTTTTGCATACATTTATACTATACGAAATCTTGTACATGCAACTTGCTGCCATTCTCCCTTGTACGGCGTCATTTAGGAAACGATCGCTATGTATAGTTCTAAGTCTAAACAAAAATTAAAAACGAAATTCTTTTAGACATGAGATATATTTGTACAGATATATGTACAGACATCCATAGTATATGCAGTGTTAGCAAACCAAATAGCTCGCGTCTACTTTCAAAATAAGCGCAAGAAAAAACAAAAAGAAAATGGAGAAAGTTAAATAGAATTAGAGGCGCATTAAATTTTCAACAAACACAATGATAACAATAATAATTATTTGGCATTTTCAAATCAATGGGTTTGGGCTATACATACAAAAATATGTATAGATATGTTTTGATTGCTTGTATGTATATATTTGAGCGATCTATTTCCTGCTTATATGGATGACTTAAGCAGTTGGTTTCTTAGCCCGATAACCAAAAATAGAACTTCCCACACGCACAATGGTGCTGCCCATGTCGATCTGGAAGAGAGAAATAAAAGGAAATATATGACACACACATAGTTACTCATACATTCACATTTAAGGGGAAATAGTTTTATATAAAATATTTATTTTGTTTACTTTTTCCCATTAAAATTGATTGTTGTTTTGGTTTTGCCTTTTTTTATTACTTACAGCTCTTTCGAAATCATCCGACATGCCCATTGAGACTTGCACATCTTTTTCATCCAATTGGTTTTCTTCACATATTTGTTTGTGCACTTGCATTAGCGATATAAAATCTGGATTTGGTCCCTTTGAGTAGTCGTGGCCAAATGCCCCTATTGTCATAATACCCCTTAGATCAAGTTCCTTTAGATTCTCCTTAATGAATTTATAAAGTTTTGGGGCTGCAGCTGGTTCTATGCCATTTTTGGCTAATACAAGCAATAAAGAAAAAAAAGTAAGAGTGTGTTAAGTTCGGCCGGGCCGAATCTTACATACCCTCCACCATGGATCGCATATGTCGAGTTCCTTTCCCGGCATCTCTTATTAGACAAAAAAGGATATAAGAAAAGATTTGCTCTGCTATTAGAGCGATATCAAGATATGGTCCGGTTTGGACCACAATTAAATTACATGTTGGAGAACTGTATAAAATGTCAGCCAATTCGAATAAGAATTGCGCCCTTTGGAGGCTCAAGAAGTAAAATAGAGAGATCGATTTATATGGGAGCTGTATCGGGCTATAGACCGATTCAGATCATAATAAACACGTATGTTGATGGGCATGAGAGGATCCGTAGTACAAAATTTCAGGCAAATCGGATAATAATTCCGCCCTCTAGAGGCTCAAAATCCCAGATCGGTTTATATGGCAGCTATATCAGGTTATGAACCGATTTGAACCTTATTTGACACAACTGTTGAAAGTAAAAATAAAATACTTCATGAAAAATTTCAGCCAAATCCGATGGGAATTGCGCCTTCTAGAGGCTCAAGAAGTCAAGACCCAAGATCGGTTTATATGGCAGCTATATCAGGTTATGGACCGATTTGAACCATACTTGGCACAGTTGTTGGATATCATAACAAAACACGTCGTGCGAAAATCCATTCCAATCGGATAAGAATTGCGCACTCTAGAGGCTCAAGAAGTCAAGACCCAAGATCGGTTTATATGACAGCTATATCAGGTTATGGACCGATTTAAACCATACTTGGCACAGTTAATGGATATCATAACAAAACACGTCGTGCAGAAATTCATTCAAATCGGATAAGAATTGCGCACTCTAGAGGCTCAAGAAGTCAAGACCCAAGATCGGTTTATATGGCAGCTATATCAGGTTATGGACCGATTTGAACCATACTTGGCACAGTTGTTGGATATCATAACAAAACACGTCGTGCGAAAATCCATTCCAATCGGATAAGAATTGCGCACTCTAGAGGCTCAAGAAGTCAAGACCCAAGATCGGTTTATATGGCAGCTATATCAGGTTATGGATCGATTTAAACCATACTTGGCACAGTAGTTGGAAGTTATAACAAAACACGTCATGCTAACTTTCAGCCAAATCGGGTGAGAATTGCGCGCTCTATTGGCTCAAGAAGTCCAGATCCCAGATCGGTTTATATGGCAACCATATCAGGTTATGTACCGATTTGAACCATATACGATTTGAACGCACAGTAGTTGGAAGTTATAATAAAACACTTCTTGCAAAATTTCAGTCAAATCGGACGAGAATTGCGCCTTTTAGACGCTCAAGAAGTCAAAACCCAAGATCGGTTTATATGGCAGCTATACCAAAACATGGATCGATTTGGCCCATTTACAATCCCAATAGACCTACACTAATAAAAAGTATTTGTGGAAAATTTCAAGCGGCTACCTTTACTCCTTCAAAAGTTAGTGTGCTTTCGACATACAGACGGACAGACGATCGAACATGGCTAGATCGACTTAAAATGACATGACGATCAAGAATATATATACTTTATAGCGTCTCAGATGCATATTTCGTGGTGTTACAAACAGAATGACGAAATAAGTATACCTCCATCCTATGGTGGAGGGTATAATAAACTTTAACATTTTTTCCTAGATTGCTTCGTTTAAGGCTACTTACCTTCCTCTCCACTTGTATTAATCTGTATGAGTATACTGAGAGGTTGTTTATTTTCCTTTTCGTATTTTTGCCAAGCTGAATTTAGACTATTGGCCAATTTTTCACTATCCACTGTTTGGACCATGTGCATATTGGGTAGTTTTATTATCTAAAATTAAAAAAAATAAAATATTAATTTTTTATTAAACAAACGCATCTAAAAACCAGTAAGAAAAGGCAAAAGTCGGGCGGTGCTGACTTTATAATACCCTACACCCACACTCTGGGTACAAAGTAGGAGCTATAGCTAATTCTGAACCAATTTTGATGGACCTCGGCGGATGTTTTCAGATGGAGGCCACCGTAGCGCAGAGGTTAGCATGTCCGCCTATGACGCTGAACGCCTGGGTTCGAATCCTGGCGAGACCATCAGAAAAAAATGTTCAGTGGTGGTTTTTGCTGGTAACATTTGTGAGGTACTATGACATGTAAAACTTCTCTCCAAAGAGGTGTCAGTTTGCGGCACGCCGTTCGGACTCAGCTTTTAAAGGGAGGCCCCTTATCATTGAGCTTAAACTTGAATCGGACTGCACTCATTGATATGTGAGAAGTTTGCCCCTGTTCCTTAGTGGAATGTTCATGAGCAAAATTTGCTACAATCCGTATCAAATTTCGCGCAAATATGTTCGAACTGTAATAAATACGGTGGATAAATGACAACATTATTGCAAATCTGACGAACGTATATATGGGAGCTATATCTCAATCTGAATCGATTTCTAGCAAACTTCTTAGATATTGTGGTAGCCGTCGGCGCTGTACAAAATGTAGAGAAGATTGGCCAATAAATGCGCTTGCAGTAGCTCCATGAGTGGAAATCGGGCGATATCTATACGAGAGCTATATGTAATTCTGAACCGATTTCTACGAAATTCACCAGTTATGTCGAGAGTCATTAGAAAATCCTTCCTGCCAAATTTCTAGAGAATCGGTTAACAAATTAGCACTTCATTGCAATATTTCTTTAAATCGGACGAACATATACATGGCAGCTATATCTAAATCTGAACCGATTTGGAGCAAACTTTATAGATACTGTGGAAGTCGTCGAGAAAAGCGTGGTGCAAAATTTTAAGAAGATTGGTAAATAAATGCGCTTGTAGTGGCTCTAGTAGTGAAAATCGAGCGATATATATGAGAGCTATATATAATTCTGAACCGATTACCATGAATTTTGAAAATCCTTTCTGGAAAATTTCGAGAGAATCGGTTAATAAATGACCATTTTATTGCATTGTAACAGCATATCGAACAAACATATATTTGGAAGCTATATCTAAATCTGAACCGATTTTTTTCAATTTCAACAGGCTTCGTCTCTAGGCCGAAAAACATGCCTGTACCAAATTTGAAGACGAACGGATGAAAACTGCGACCAGTAGTTTGTACACAAATTAACATGGACAGACAGACGGCTTAGCTAAATCGAATCAGATAGTGATTCTGAATATAAACCGATATGGCGCAATCCTTAGCCGATTTGGATGCAATTTTGCACGTGTTGTTTTAGTATCACTTTTAACAACTGTGCTAAATATGGTTTAAATCGGTACATAACCTGATATAGCTGCCATATAAATCTATCTTGGGTCTTGGCTTCTTGAGTCTCTAGAGGGCGCAATTCTCACCAGATTTGGCTGAAATTTTGCATGAGATCTTTTGTTATGACTTCCAACAACTGTGCTTAGTATGGCGCACATGGGTATATAGCCTGATATAGCTGCCATATAAACCGATATGGCATATTGACTTCTTAAGCCTCTAGAGGGCGCATTTCTCATTCGGTTTGGCAGAAATTTTGTACAACGGCTTCTCCCATGATCTTCAGCATACTTGTCCAATATGATCTGAATCGATCTATAGCTTGATATGACTCCCATATAAACTCATCTCCCGATTTTGCTTCTTGAGCCCCTAAAAGGCGCAATTCTTATCGGAATGAACTGAATATTGCACAATGACTTCTACAATGTTCAGCATTAAATTCATTTATGGTCCGAATCGGACTATAACTTGATATAGCTCCAATAGCATAACAGTTCTTATTCATTATTCTTTGTTTGCCAAAAAAAAGAGATACCGCGCAAAGAACTCGACAAATGCTATCCATGGTGGAGGGTATACAAGATTCGGCCCGACCGAACTTAGCACACTTTTACTTGTTTTTATTTATTTATATGGCCAATTTCTTAATATTAAGCCACACGGCCCATTTACAATTTTCTGGTTTGCAGTTTTCATTGTTAACGAGAGTTGTACTGTACTGCCAAAACCGAGCTATTCAGAGGTTGTTAGCTATGTCTCAGGTTATAAACCAGATATCAGTCACCTGCTATAATTGCTACTAGGAGACTTTCCCGGCACGGGATAGCTGTGGGCACCACACAGACTGGAACATTGAGGTCCGATCTATATGGTGTTCATTGGTGTCACAAAAAGCTTAGCTGCGAGCTACCGGTCGCGTCTACAGGTTGCGGATAGCGGAATGCAGCTACAACGGTAGTCGCGGACAATCAGCGGTATCGAGCGGAGAGTCTCAGGCAGCACCGGCTCTTGCACAAATACTGAGTGCCTATGATGCTCGATTTGACATGGCAAGTTATTGCAAATGAAAAATTTGGCCCATGAACATTCCACTAAAGAACAGGGACAAACTTCTCACATATCAATGAGTGCAGTCTGATTCAAGTTTAAGCTCAATGATAAGGTGTTTTCTTTTTATAGCGGAGTGCCACAGTGCGAAATCTCTTGAAGAGAAGTTTTACATGGCATAGTATATCACAGATTTTGCCAGATTAGGAAGAGAAAACCACCGCTGAACATTTTTTCTGACGATCTCGGACATGCTTACCTCTGCGCTACGGTGGCCTCCGACAAGGCAAGTTATTAAAGCCTTTAAATAACCAATGGTCTCCCACTGGATTGGACCTTTAGACCTGCTTGTTACCTTTTTAATGTAGCCAGCATTAGTAAGGGGATAACTGCCGCTGAAATTTTTGTTGATGTTCACGCCGGGATTTCAACCCAGGCATTCGGCGTCATAGGCGGACATGTTAACCTTTGCACCACGGTGGCCTCCGTGATGAAGAATTAAAATAGCTTTATTTGACAGTTCTATGAAGAAAATCTGTCAAATTCACCTATTTCAAAGTTACATTAAGTTTTGTGAATACCGGAGTTAGTTATTAATTACTTTAAAGCAAAAGAAACTTTGAGAAACCGTAACCGGTTCAAGGAATATTATTTGCGCCTAAAAATATGCAATGAAATTTTAAATCATAAAAATTGAGAAAATACAGCCAAAACTGTTAGCAAAAAATGCTTCAATTAATGAGAACATGGAAAGCGTATAGAAAATGAACAACAAGCTTTATAAAGACATGTCAAAAACTTATTAAAAATTTGTATAAAAGAAATGCGACCATTACCTTGATCACAAGAGAATTTGAACAAACTGACGGACATGGCTAGGTGGAATGAGGGCGCCAATAACCCGTCTTGTCATATCGAGCATCATAGGCACTCAGTATTTGTGAAAGAGCCGGTGCTACTCGGCTTCCCACAGAGACTCTACACTCGATACCGCCGGTGGTCCGCGACTGCAGTTGCAACTATTCCGTATAAAGTAATTCACTATCCTATCGGCAACCTGAGGACATGAAAAACATTCTCTCTTATCCAGATTCGTCTACCTGGGCGATTTTTGGTATTTACTTTCTATAGTTTGTAAGCTCTTATGGCATTGGATATATCAAAATATATATATTGCCCTTTTTACTTGAAATGCCGTTCGTGCAAACTATTGGGTTTTCCCGCAATCCCATGGCAGCCGGTTGTACGTACCGAGTTGACCCGGTGGTGTCCTTCATCGGCAAGGGCTGTCGCCTCAGTGTACAACACACTGCTACAACAACATTGGGTTATCCCACATTGGGTTATACCCATGAGCATCACACAGGCTGGTACTTTTGAGCTCCGATCTGTGTGGTGTTTATTGTTATCACGAGAAGCTTAGCTGCGAGCTACCTGGTGCGTCCACAGGTTGCGGATAGTGGAATGCTCCATACGGAGTAGCTGCAACTGCAGTCGTGGTCAATCAGCAGCATCGAGCGGAGGGTCTCAGAGAGAGGCCGGGCAGCACCGGCTCTTGCATAAATACTAAGTGCCTATTATGCTCGATACAAGGCGAATTTTTGGCGCCTTTAAATAACCAATGGCCATCATGTTGCCGCTTCGATCGCTCCTTTGGATCGGAATGACCTTGCTTCCCTATTGCAACTAGAAGAGTATCACCACCTCTACATATAGACATGTGGCTGCAACAACAACAACAAAATTTGAATTCGAGTTCAACAAAACAGGTCATCATTGATAAATCAAACCGATAGGGGGCAACATTTTCCCTTTTTTCAAACTATCTTACCTTGTTTATTTTGTTTGACTGCAGATGGCCAATAAAATGCCATTTTATATCGGGACACTGAGCTAAAATATCAGGATGTTGACTCTTTTCTACCAGCTCCTGAACATAGTTTTCACCGAAATGACGTTGACCCACAGAATAGGCATCGATGATCATTTCCACTGGCTTGGTTTTACTAACAGCAACCAATAAAGGTTTTTCACCTTTCAGTTCCTAAACGAAATTAAATCGAAATTGTATATGTAAATATGTGTTACCGGTGTATTATCTTAAAGCAAACCTTGGGCCGTTGTTCAAAGGCCACTTCGACCCTTTTCAAGATATGTTGAATGCCAGCTTTTACATCTACATCCGTCATGATGCGTTTTATCATTTGATTTGGCCGGAATATCTTCGTATAGGGAACTAATCACGTTGCATATGAGATGAAAAAGATTATCTTATCTATATATTTGTTGCTTTACAGCCGATTGTGTAGATTTATATATTTACACAGAAAAATAATACAATGTTGCTTATCAACATTGCAGTTCCCATAACATTGGATCAGCTGATTCAACAGCAAAGCTAAACAAATTTTGCGGCGTTAAATTAAGAAAATAACGACACAACGGCGTTGGCAATTTTGAACGGGCCTATGTGTAAGCGTATTATGTGTGTGGCAAAATGTTGGATAGCTTTGGATTTACGAATAACGAAATGAAGCATTTTGAATGAATAATTGTTTTTAAACCCACCACCAAAGGATATGGAGCATATACATTTAGTCATTCTGTCTGCAACACATCGAAAATCCATTTGCGACTATACAAAGTATATATATTTCGGATCGTCGTAAATTTTGAAGACAATTTTACGATGTCCGTCTGTCTGTTGTATTCCCGCTACAGCTTTCAAAAATTGAGATATTGAAATTTGGCACAAAAATTTGGAGGATAGGTAGAGGTTAACAAGTTTCGGAGATATCACCCCGGCTTGGGAAACTCCCTGTTTCACTTTACGGTGCATCAACTTCTTATTCCTAGATTTTACAAATGACTGGCGACCACAGATTCGCGACCCAGCCTTTCAGGTCTGGCTGGAGGAACGTGTTGGCGATGTCCTCAAATAGTTTGGCATGGTGTTGAATGCCTTCGATATGTCCAGTGCTTCGAGGACCGTCCTATCGCTTGGCCTGGGCTGGTTGAAGCCACAGCAAATGTGTGTTTTGAAACAGGAATAGTGGAATGTAAGGTTTCTTCTCTCTTGCTACGCTAAGGAGATTTGAAGAACTAATTGAGCCCTGTTTCAAAACAAAAGCATGCTCTACACCGTACTCAATAGACTTTGGATATGTAGAGCTTGATTAATTTGACAAAGGTGCTGATGAAGTTACATGGCGTAACAGAAATCATGATACATTAGCCAGTCAAAGTGTTTTGAATAATAACACACACTTGCTCAACTTTTATAAGTTCTTTGCTTTGAATAGAAGGTATTGAATATTATTTCGAGCTGGAAGATCTTCGATAAATCACGAAAAGATTTTAAAGATCAAAAAAGAAGAGCGCACACAAACATTTCTGGAACTTTACAACAAAGATTAGCGAGTCCACCGAGAATAAAAAAAAAAACTAATTGTCCTACATTTAGTCAGCAAGGTGTCTTTATCTGCTCCCAAGAGCGTGATTAGACCAATCCTTACTTACGCCTCAGTAGTTTGGTGGACTGCTATGGAGAAAAAGTGCAATATAAGGACCATACAACAGGTTCAGAGAACATGTTGCCTTGGCATAGGCGAAGCGATGAGGACCACACCCACTAGGGCACTGGAGACTATTCTAGATATCCGACCCATTGACATACAGTGAGGCAGCCATTGCGGCTATGAGACTTAAGGCGATGGAGAATGGATTGAGGATGGGAGCAGCTCATTCCAAAATGGTATAATCGAGGCGATGAAAGGAAAACTGGAAGGAAGGGAAGAGATTTCCGATCGGATACCTGAGATGAACCTTGAAGTCGAGTGCGGAGCACTGCTGCCATCGGCACAGTCTTAGATTGACGGAACCCTAGTAGTGGCATCTAGAAGATCATGTTACACGGATGAATCGAGCTAGAGGACAGAGTGGGGCTGGGGGTTTGCATTGAGAACCCAGGGACTGAGATCTGTTTTAGACTGCCTGACCATAATACGGTCCTGCAGGCGGAGATCCGGGCGATCACGGAATGCGTTAGGTGGTGTGGTGCTAACGCGAGGACGTCGAGTGTGAACATCTTTACCGACAGTAAAATTGACATAAGGGCAAAAATAACCAGGACGTTAAGGTCACGAACATCTTTACCGACAGTAAAATTGCCATAAGGGCAGTAACATCCAGGACGGTAAGGTCTTGAATAATCTTGCAGTGTAAGAAGAAGATTAACGCCTTCTCTGAGGATGGCAAAATCCACATCGTTTGGGTGCTGGGCCAAAATGGAGTAAGGGGAAATGAAAGGGCAGACGATTTGGCGGTGAAGGCCAGAAGACTGCCGTCAATAAACTTGGTTAACACGAAGCCTTTGGAGTCGACGCAGTCCGAGTTAAGGGACGCATGCAACATTGTGGAAAAGCGAAACGGTTGGTAGGACGGCGAAATTCCTTTGGAGGCTTTAGATCATGAGAGACGAGGCTATTACTGAAAGGAAGCAAGAAGGAGGTCAATATAGCTATTGGTATCATAACGGGACACGTAGGACTACGAGCTCACTTATGTAAAATCGGTGCAGCAAGTGATAGCATGTGTAGGAAGATGATGAGGCGTTGGAGCATTTCCTTTGTCATTGCCCGGCTTCGCGTTTAACAGATACCGGCACTTAGGTGGAGATACAATACCAGACATGAACCAACTAAGGGGAGTGGTGTCGAAAACAATTAAAGATTTTGTAAGTAGCACGGAATTCCATACTTAAAATATTCTTTTTAGACGTTACTTTATAGTTTTTGGAGCGCACAACAAGTCGATTACTGGCTTAGGTGTATGTCCATAGTGGCATGGGGCGGACTAATATCTGCACCCTCTTTTCAACCTAACAATAACAAAACAAGTGAGAATGTCCCGCCCCAAACCGAAATGTAGCAGGATAAGCATAACAAATAAAAAAAAATTTCAAGGGCTTTAGATCCTTAATCGACAGATCAGTCTATATGGCAGCTATATCTAAATATAGTCTGATTTGAACCATATTTGAGTCAAAAGTTGGGAGGTTTAAAACAACTCACTTTTTCAAATTTTTCATAATAAATGCAGCTTTTATGGTTTTCAGACCCTAAGTCGGCAGATCGGTCTATTTGGCAGTTATATCCAAATTTGGTCCAATCTGAAACATTTTTGGGTCGGATATCAGGTGGCCTAAAACAGCTCACATTTTTAAATTTCAGCGAAATCAGGTAATAAATAAAGCTTTTATGCCTCTCACACCCTAAATCGGCAGATCAGTCTATATGACAGCTATATCTAAATATTGGCAAATCTAAAATATATTTAGAACGGATATCGCTAGGCTTACAACAACTCGCTGTTTCAAATAACACCGAAATCGGGTAATAAAAAAACTTTATGGGCTCAAGACCCTTGTCCGGCGGATCGGTCCATATGGCAGCTATATCTAAATATAGTCAGATTTAAACCATATTTGGATCGGATATCGGGAGGCTTCAACAACTCACTGTTTCAAATTTGAGCAAAATCGGACAATAAATACATATTTTATATGTTTAAGACCCTTAACCGGCAGATCGGTCTATATGGCAGATATATCTGAATATATTCCGATCTGAATCATATTTGAAACAACTCACTGTTTAAAATATCAGCGAAATCGGGTAATAAATGCAGATTTTATGGGTTTCAGACCCCAAATAGGCAGATCGGTCTATATGGCAGCTATATCCAAATATGGTCCGATTTGGCCCGTTCAAGAACTTAACCTCCGTGCATCAAAAATAACTTGTCTGTACCAAATTTCAGCTCAATATCTCAATTTTTGAAGGCCCTAGAGTGATTATAACAGACGGAAGAAAAGACTCATGAACATCGTTAAATCGCCTTGGAATTTTACGACTATCCGAAGTATATATACTTTGTAGGTCCGTCTATTCCGCAGAAAGAAAATGGAAATTGAAAGACGTGAGTTTGAGCGAATTGAGATGTACAGGTGTCAGAATGAAGTTCGGAAATTCTACCAAAGAATTAAACATCAAACCGATGGCTTTGGTGCAGGCACATCCTCCTGTGGAGGCCACCGTAGCGCAGAGGTTAGCATGTCCGCCTATGACGTTGAACGCCGCGCCTGGGTGCGAATCCTGGCGAGACCATCAGAAAAAATTGTTAGTGGTGGTTTTCCCCTCCTAACGCTGGCAACATTTGTGAGGTACTATGCCATGTAAAACTTCTCTCCAAAGAGGTGTCGCACTGCGGCACGCCGTTCGGACTTGGCTATAAAAAGGAGGTCCCTCATCATTGAGCTTAAACTTGAATCGGACGGCACTCATTTATATGTGAAAAGTTTGCGCCTGTTCCTTAATGGAATGTGCATGGGCAAAATTTGCAATTTTACATCCTCCTGTAGAGACAAAGAAGGTAATCTGGTAACTTACACAAATAGCATGCTGAGGATATGGAAAGAACATTTTACCCAACTGCTAGTGTCCGACGATGCCGGCGAAGAGGATAACGCAGAACCAATAAATGATGATGATATAGAATGTTTACCTCCTAGTCAGAATGAGGTCCAAGTAGCAGTGACCCGACTAAAGAACAACAAGGCAGCAGGAGCCGACGGGTTACCCCCTGAACTATTTAAGACCGGAGGCGACATGTTGATAAGGCGTATGCGTCAGCTTATCTGGGCAATCTGGCTAGAAGAACGTATACCCGATGATTGGAACCTCAGCTTACTGTATGTCCCGTACACAAGAAAGGAGACAAGATGGAGTGTGCCAACTACAGAGGTATAAGTCTCCTCCCCATCGCATACAAGATACTCTCGAGCGTACTGTGTGAAAGACTAAAACCTAATGTCAATAAGATAATTGGGACCTATCAATGCGGCTTTAGACCTAGTAAATCCACCCTGGACCAGATATTCACACTGCGCCAAATCCTGGAAAAGACCCGAGAAGGACAATCAACCCCTAGCATCTCTTTGTTGGCTATAAAGCCGCTTTAGATACCCCTTTACGTTCAAAGGTATTTCAAGTCATGTCTGAGTTTGGTATCCCTGCAAAATAAAAGACTCTGCAGGATGACAGTAAGAATAGAAGAGAATCTGTCCGAACCATTCAATACCTAACGAGGTTTCAGACAAGGAGACAGCCTATCATGTGATCTCTTTAATATCCTGCTGGAGAAGATTATACGAGATGTGAATAGATATGGCACACAAATCACAAGAGAACACATGCTACTCGCCTATGCTGACGACATCGACATCATAGGTCGGTCACCGGATGTAGTAACTTTGAAAGAGTCGAAATAGATTCAGTGAAAATGGATCTGGCAGTAAATGGAGATAAGATGAAATGGATGGTTTCAACTCCCAAAACGCGTTGTACAACCAAGCAGATAAAGAAAATGGAGAAAGTTGGGAACCACAAATTTGAGTTAGTCAGTAACTTTATTTACCTCGGCACTGCCGTACCCGAAACGAATGACACCAGTTTTGAGATAAAGCGAAGAATAATACTGGCAAACAGATGCTACTTTGGACTAAGTAAGCAGTCTAGAAACAAGGCCGCCTCTCGACAGACAAAGATTACACTTTACAAGACACTGATACTACCCGTGTTGTTATATGGTTCTGAGGCATGGGTATTTGTGAAAGCAGATGAGGCAGTTCTTGAAGTATTTGAGAGAAAGACTCTTCGTAAAATATATGGACCATTAACGCAAAAATGGAGATAAATAGGCGACGTATGAACCACGAGCAGTATGAGCTGTATGACGACGTTAGTTACACGCATCGAATTACAACGGCTGCGTTGGCTAGATCATGTTGTCAGAATGGATGAAGAAGCTCCAGCAATGAAGTCTTTTGAAGGCAAACACGGTGGTAAAAGCAAACCGGGAAGACCAAAAGCCCGATGCAAAGACCAATTGGTGTGAGACACCTCGAAACTTGGTGTCAGAGATTTTAGAATGAGCGCAGAAGATCGAGGCGCTTGGAACGCTATTCTACGTCCGGCTAGTGGAACAAATGATCTGTCATAGCCAAATAGAGTAAGTAAAGTAGAGTCGTAAAAAGATATTTCGATGTGTTGTAAACGGAATAACTAAATGGGTGGTGGGTATAAAAAGGCCACAATATCCAATCAGGTCGGTATGGGGCCCATATGAACGATGTTTGGTAATACAGTACGAATCTGTTATTACCATTGGAGATCAAATGTCTAAGGGGCTATTATACTACCTCCCCCCATAACACTACCCAAACTTACCGAGTACGACGAATTTTTGGCGTCTAACTTTATTTGTGAGAGAGTTAGTCTGTCTTTGGCAGACGGACAGACATAAATTGATTTAAAATATCGGTACATTATAGAATTTCAAATCAAAAAATTTTTAAGTTACAAATAGAAAGACGCAGTTAGTATACCACCTCCCTCCAATGGTATATAAAAACTTTGGAGTGGTGGTTGATAAGAGAGTAATTCCCCATTGCTCAGGTAGAAGATAAAAATTTTGTAATCGATATCAACTACGTTCTACAAATTAATATTCTTAAATGGAAAGTCAATCACTTGTGATTCATGTTTTCCTTCCATATGCCACCTAGTGATAGCAATCGGTTATTAAGAGAAGTGGCTATTTCCGAACAATTTGGCAATTAATAAGAGTTCAATAATGCTTAGTTATCTCTTCTTTTGATTGATAAACCGAAAATATGCGTATGGCATGAAAAGACCATGCTAAGGCGTTGAACTTGATGTATGGGCAACATGTCAAAGAAAGGCCATACTTTGGTCAACAACTTGAATTAGGCACGTTTTAAATAAGACGTAACTGTGACTGATCCGATGAGGTGCGCCAGATTGTTCAACTGTCAATTAATGTGCATCCCGGGAGTGACAGGGCTAGGAGGACAGTATTTCGTCGTATCCGTGGTCTTTGAGCCGATGGGGCAGCCATCACAATTTACCGCAGGCGAAGGCGTTAGTCTCCGAGGGAATCGCTTCACTTATGCTGAAGAATCTGAATCTACCTGGAGTCGAGTAGCTTTCAACTGTGCTCAACCTGTCTTTGAGCATTCTTATAGTACCCGATGTCTGGAAGATGGCCAAAGTGATTCCGGTACTGAAGCCTGGCAAGGACCTGAGTAAGAGGAACTCGTACAGACCGATCTCCCTTCTCATACCAGTAGCCAAGACGCTTGAGCCAAGACTACTCCTCCTGAGCCTCGTTGCAGAATTTCCACTCGTCGAGGATTGAGGTGGGATTTTGAAGTTTCGAGTTTCTTTTAGAATTGTAAGAGCTTACAAAAATAAAATGGTAATGCTTTATTACAATCAATTATTTCGTTAAAATTCCGACATATTTACTTGTGGTGGGGCGACTGGTTCCATTGTGTCTTTCTTTGTCCATCAATAACCATTAGTGGATGTGATATCAACTATCAGTAATTGAGGGAAAATATACTGAATTGGCACTTACAATAATAAATGTGGCACCTATAGCCGCATTAAATGACATCATTTTAGAACTTTAATGAGTATATGATGACATAAAATTCGCATACTTATGAGTTGGTAGTAATTTTTATACCCTCCACCATAGGATGGGGGTATACTAATTTCGTCATTCTGTTTGTAACACCTCAAAATATGCGTGTGAGACCCCATAAAGTATACATATTCTTGATCGTCATGTCATTACATCCACCACCGACGGATGGGGGTATATTCATTTTGTCATTCCGTTTGCAACACATCAAAATATCCATTTCCGACCCTATAAAGTATATATATTATTGATCAGCGTCAGACCGCCCGTCTGTCTGTTGAAATCACGCTACAGTCTTTAAAAATAGAGATATTGGGCTGAAATTTTGCACAGTTTCCTTTATTGTCCATAAGCAGGTTAAGTTCGAAAATGGGCTATATCGAACTATATCTAGATATAGCCCCCATATAGACCGACCCGCCGATTTAGGGTATTTCGCCCATTAAAGCCACATTTATTATCCGATTTTGATGAAATTTGGGACAGTGAGTTGTGTTTGGCCCTCCGACATCCTTCGTTAATTTGGTCCAGATTGGTCCAGATTTGATTATAGCTGCCACATAGACCGATCCTCCGATGTAGGGTCTTAGGCCCATAAAATCCACATTTATTATCCGATTTTGCCAAAATTTGGGACAGTGAGTTGTGTTATGCCCTTCGACATCCATGCCATATAGACCGATCCTCCGATTTAGGATCTTAGGCCCATAAAAGCCACATTTATTATCCGATTTTGCCAAAATTTGGGACAGTGAGTTGTGTTAGGCCCTTCGACATCTTTCATTGATTTGGCCCAGATGGATCCAGATTTGGATACAGCTATCATATAGACCGACCCTCCGATTAAGGGTCTTAGGCCCATAAAAGCCACATTTATTATCCGATTTTGCTGAAATTCGGGATAGTGAGTTATGTCAGGCCCATTGATATTCTTCTTCTATTTGGCCCTGATCGGTTCAGATTTGGATATAGCTGCCATATAGACCGATTTCTCGATTTAAGGTTTTGGGCCCATAAAAGTCGCATTTATTATCAGATATCGCCGAAATTTGGAACAGTGAGTTAAGTTAAGCCCCTTGAAATTCGGGATAGTGAGTTATGTCAAGCCCCTTGATATTCTTCTTCTATTTGGCCCTGATCGGTTCAGATTTGGATATAGCTGCCATATAGACCGATTTCTCGATTTAAGGTTTTGGGCCCATAAAAGTCGCATTTATTGTCCGATATCGCCGAAATTTGGAACAGTGAGTTAAGTTAAGCCCCTTGACATGCTTCTGCAATATGGCCCAGATCAGTTTAGAATTCGATATAGCTGTCATATAGACCGATCCGCCGATTTAGGTTCTTAAAGCCATAAAAGGCGCATTTATTAACCGATTTTGCTGAAATTTGACACTTTTTTAGATATATTTGGTCCAAATCAGAACATATATCGATATAACTGCTATGTGACATAAGGTATGCAATTTTCACCCGATTTTGATGAAAGGTGGTTTACATACATTCCCGAGGTAGTGGGAATGCAAAGTTCGGCCCGGCAAAACTTTACGCCTTTTTACTTGTTTTTAGTCGATCTACCAATGTCCGTCCGTCTGTGCGTCGAAAGCACGCTAACTTTAGAAGGAGTTAAGCTAGCCGCTTGAAATTTTGCACAAATACTTATTAGTGTAGGTCGCTTGGGATTAGAAATGGGCCAAATCGGTCCATATTTTGATATAGCTGCCATATAAACCGATCTGGGATCTTGACTTCTTGAGTCTCTAGAGGGCGGAATTCTCATACGATTTGGAAGAAATTTTGTACAACGGCTTCTCTCTTCGGCACGCAATTCTCATCCGATTTGGCTGAAAGTTTGGATGAGATGGTTTGTTATGACTTTTAATAACTGTATTAAGTATGGCGCAAATCGGTACATAACCTGATATTGCTGCCATATAAACCGATCTGGGATCTTGACTTCTTGAGCCTCTAGAGGGCGCAATTCTCATACGATTTGGAAGAAATTTTGTACAACGGCTTCTCTTTTGACCTTCAACATACGTGTTTAATATGGTCTGATTTTATCAATAGCTTGATACAGCTCCTATATAAACCGATCTCCCGATTTTGCTTCTTGGGCCCCTACAGGGCTCAATTATTATTCTAATGAACTGCAATATTACACAATAGCATATTCTTATTCAATATTCTTTGTTTGCCTAAAAAGAGATACCGCGCATTGAAATCGACAAATGCGATCCATGGTGGAAGATTCGGCCCGGCCGAACTTAGCACGCTCTTACTTGTTATACCTATCACCGAATGATGGTGGCATATTAATTTTGTCACTCTGTTTGCAAATTATACCATCGACTTTTAAAAATTGAGATTGGTTAAATGACACATGTGTACTTTGAAGTTTCATGGGACCGTACAAGACTAATCGCTAGATCGGTTTTTATGGGAGCTATATCAGGTTATACACCGATTTGGAATTTTTTTTTGGGTTCAGATAGGAGGCCACCAAGTTAGCATGTCCTACTATGACACAGAACGCCTGGTTTCGAATCCTGGCGAGACCATCAGAAAAAGTTTTCAGGTGTGTTTTCCCCTCCTAATGCTGGCAACAGTTATGAGGTACTATGCCATGTAAAAACTACTCTCCAATGAGGTTTCGCACTGCCGCAAGCCGTTCGGACTCTGCTATAAAAAGGAAGCCTGTTATCATTGAACTTAAATTTGAATCGGACTGCACTCATGTGAGAAGTTTGCCCCTGTTCCTTAGCGGGATGTTCATGGGCAAAATTTGCCAGATGGGAAAATGGGTTGCTGCATGCAGATGGGTTGCAACATACATATGCGTTACTTTGGGCTTAAAATCTGCCTTACCGACTAAAAACCCACCTTATCGCCGCTGAGAGTCAAAACCCATCGGCACCGCTTTCGCATTACTTCGAGGTGGCTCTCACATCGGCCCATCGGTACACCTTTGTGCATTCCATCGCTTGCGTCCAAGCTCCCATCCTTGAAATCAATTATGCCTCGACGAAATCAGTTTTCTTTCGTCTTAAGGCGTCTTCACAGTATCTTGCTACAGCGGTCCAATCGCCATTAGTTCTGATAACTTTGTCTGAAACATTATCTGCAGTTATTAATCCTATCTGGTCTTCAAAGAACGCGCGTGGTTCCACCCATCGTGTGCAGAGAAAGAAAGTATGTTCAGGGTCATCCAGGTGTTCTTCATCTTTGTAGAGGTAAAAAGGAGTGCTGCAATTCCTTATTTTGTGAAAATATTTTTTAAAATATCCGTGTCCGGACAGCATTATATAAAAGTTTACATCCCGCTGTCTCCTACATACATATATTGACATTTGGGATAAGTTTCGCGGTCCATCGCCCGTATGCTTCGCTCTCCCACCGTATCTGCCACTTTCTTGTAGTCTCTTATCTTATTTCATTTCTGTAGTCTTGCGAAGGTTTACTGTAGTTTACTTTCGCCTTGAAAAGTGAACAGCGATCATCGGCCTGGAGGTCTAGCGGTGCCATTCCAGCTATTATCTGCACCGCAGCAGCCGAAGCGGTCCGAAAAGGTCCGATACGCCGATGCCAATCTTAGTGCAGCGGTTCGCTGAAAACTAATCAGCTATTGTGTCCTGCGTCTGACATGGAGACTATCTGCCCAGATCTCGCACCCGTATAAGAAGATGCCGTTGCAAGCTACCATCCAAAGTTTCTTCCTTTTCAGTGACCCTCTTATGATCGCCATTAGTCTGCTCAATGGAGCCGTGATTCCCATCGCTTTTTGAGCAAAGAATTTTATCTGCTGACTGCTTGGAATCCAGTCGAATTCTCAGGTAATTATTCGCCTTCTTTGCCGTGATGACTACGTTGTCGACTCGCATGTCTACTTCCAGGGGAATCTGTCGTCTGGCTAGCAGAACTAATTCAGTATTGTGTGTGGCCAACTCTGGTCCTCATTCGTGTATCCAGTTCCTCGAGAGGATCATGACCGCTAGCTTGCGCTGAGCTTCTTCCGAGTTTATTGCCGCTATGACTGCTGCATCAAGTGTAGCTAAAAGCAAAAGTCCAGCAATAGTTGGAAAAATCGAACCATAAATACGCTTTTTACAGCCCGAAAAAAATTTTGTAGGGCCGAGGTGACAAACTTTGAAGGTCCACCAATGGGCTCTTAGGGACTTCTAGGGCACTGAAATTTTGCATATTAACTGGATAACACCTCAGCTACAACCATGTAAAATGAAGATATCTCTATCCCTTTCAAAATGGCAGATTTATTTCGACTTATTTTTTTTTCATCCCACTGTGCGAAAGTTAATTTTCCTGGGCGAAAGCCATGCCGCCTTGTCTCAGTCTGGGCTTC
The DNA here is from genome assembly GCF_963082655.1 of Stomoxys calcitrans. Lineage (NCBI taxonomy): Eukaryota > Metazoa > Arthropoda > Insecta > Diptera > Muscidae > Stomoxys > Stomoxys calcitrans. The sequence goes on along the minus strand of NC_081553.1, from coordinate 41,503,485 downwards.
ATGAGTCTTTCGAGTAGTTTGCCAGCAGTATTAATTAGGCATAGATATCTATAGGACGTGGGTGCTAGTGCGTCTCCCTTTCCTTTGCTTATCGATACCAACTTCTGTTCTTTTCAACATTCTGGGAAAACACCATCGTTAAGACACGTATTGTACATGTGTCCGGTCTTGCCACTGCTATTTGTTTCAGCATGTCTATTGGTATTCCATCACGACCTGGTGCTTTTCAATTTTTCCCTCATCTATTTCGTGTCTGGGGAATAACGTGTTTACGATGTTATCCACGGTCTTGTCGCGAGCTAGGCGATCGCTTGCTGGGCCGTTTCCGCCGAGCTTTTTCATTACAAATTTGTAGCCAAGGCCCCATGGATCTCGGTTAATATCCTTTCTCAGTGCTTCCCACTGGTCTTTCTTACTATTCTGTATGGCGTTTCGAAGATTTTTCTTTGACTCTTTATAGCCTTCGTGTACCGATGCTGCTTGACCTACCCGCTTAGCTCTCGTATATCTTCTTGTCTCGTTCCACCAGTAGACAACTGTTTTGTTTCCTCTTGGAGTTTTGATTTTCGGCATCGCCTTCTTGCAGGCTTTGGTTATGACACCCATTGTCTGACGTACTATGGTCCTAGCATTTCCTTCGATCTGTTGACTACCTGCTAGCCACTAGATCTCAGACTTCAGTATAGAAGTTTTCGGCCCATTCACATTCCACTTGCGGGTGCTTTTTATCGCTCTTCGTTCTGTGATTGTGGTGTCTATTTGTAATGTATATGAGATATACAGGTGGTCTTTGTATATTTCTTGGACTTTCTAGTTTATTATTCTGTTCGACATGGCATCTGACGCCAGTGTCACATCGGAGATGGTGCCTCGCACTCGGACCCCCTGGTAGGAACTCTTCCCACATTGGCGACTGTAAGGCCCGTTCTGGCTGCCATTTGTACAATACTTCTGCCTCGGCCAAATCGGATAACAAATGCGGCTTCCATGGGCTCAAGATCTCAAATCGGCAGATCGGTTTATATGAGAGCTATATCATGCTATAGACTGATTTGAATCGTACTTGACATGGTTGTAGAAAGAAAGAGAACACTATGTGCATAATTTCAGCCAAACCGGATAAAATTTAAGCCTTCAATTGGCTCAAGATGTTCTATCGGGAGATCGGCTTATATGGAAGCAATATCAGGTTATGTAACAATTGGGACCATGTTAATCACGGATCTTTCAACATGCAAAAACACTATATGCAAAATTTTGGACAAATCGGAATTTTTAGTTTCTGCCTATAACTTGACAATTATTATGCATGGTGGGGGTATATCAGATTCGGCCTGGTCGAACTTGGCACGTGTTTACCTGTTTTTATTAAAACAATGTACATTTATACGTAGTCAACATTTGATTAGTGACGATAACAAATTTCAAGTGCTACTTGAAAATCGCCAGAAAAAGTTAAAGCTTCGCAGAATTTTGTCCAAAAAGGGGGTTTAATTTGTTATCATGTCTGTTGTTGCACTTAAGATATAAATTGAAGCAAAGACTTTTTTAAACAATTTATATTCAGAATCGAGACACGTTCAAGTTATTTATAAGCATATAACATTTTGTAGAAATGAATTAGTCTTGTTCCCACCTTTGTATCAAATGCGGACACTCATCTCGATGGGGTTATGAACTGGGTTAGATGCAAGACATAATTACCAGGTAGTGTACCGTAAACAGCAGAGTACAATTTTTTCTCGCAAAGTGCACTATCTGTCAATGAGTTTTGGTTGTGAGTGTGTATTACAGTTAAGAACCATTACTCATACAAACAACGAAAAATTGCACGAACTATTGGTTGCCCAAAAAGAAATTGCGGATTTTTCATATAGTCGGCGTTGACAAATTTTTTCACAGCTTGTGACTCTGTAATTGCAATCTTTCTTCTGTCAGTTATCAGCAGTTACTTTTAGATTGTTTTAGAAAAAAAGTGTAAAAAAAGTATATTTGATTAAAGTTCATTCTAAGTTGTATTAAAAATTCATTTACTTTCTTTTAAAAAATCCGCAATTACTTTTTGGGCAACCCAATAGTAACATATCAGAGTTGCACTAATCACTCATTTTGACAGATAGTGCACTCAATATTTTGTTGTTGGGCAACTTCCACTACCTGGAAATGATAATATCTTGGTTGGATACCTTTAGCACACTGTTGATGTGAAATTTCGAAAGTTAACATGAACAAGTAAAAGCGTGCTAAAACCCCGTTAACACTGCTCATTAAATCCGGATTTAAGGCCCTCGTCAGCTGATTTTATAAAGGGAAAACAGATGATCGAGCCATTAAATGCGGATTAAAGGAGCAGTGTAAACGTGGTTTAAGTTCGGCAGAATTTTGAGAAACCACCACTATGGTTTCTGCTACAAATTTATACTAAAGAAATTTGGTTGAAGGGCACAATTTTATACTTCATACCAAACTTCTGTCAAACCATCAAAAATTAAAGCTTCTAGGAACCGATCAAGGATGATCGAGAGACCGGTTTACAAGGGAGCAATATCAGGTTAAAGAGAGATTTCGCGGAGAGGGTTCAAGAAGTCAAATCAGGAGATCGGTTTATATGGGAGCTATATCAGGTTATAGACCGATTTGGACCGTACTTGGCACAGTTGTTGGAAGTCATTACAGAACACACCCAAATCGGACAAAAATTGCGGCTTGTAAGGGCTCAAAGGGTCATTTTATTTGTAACACCTCCTGTTCACCTTAGACCCCATAAATTATATATACTTTTGATCGTTTTGACAAAAGGAGACAAAGGAGAAAGTAAGGTGCTTGAAATTTTGCACAAATAGTTCTTCTTAGTGTAGGTCGGTTGGAATTGTAAATGGGCCATATCAGTCCATGTTTTGATATAGCTGCCATAAAAACCGATCTTCCAACTTGACTTTTTGAGTCACTAGAAGGCGCAATTCTTATCGAATTGGGCTGAAGTGTTATGTTATGACTTCCAACAACTGTGCTAAGTATGGTTCAAATCGGTCCATAACCTGATATAGCTCCCATATAAACCGATTTTGAATCTTTACTTCTTGAACCACTAGAGAGCGCAATTTTCATCCGATTTGGCTGAACAACTGTATTGAAACATATTTGGATATAATTGCCATATAGAGCTATCTCCCCATGTAATGTCTTTGGCATATATCTGAGTCGTGAAAGTTCGGACCTAGCAAACGAAATTAGTTTTTTCTGGTTATATATTTTGTAAGAAAAATCCATTTTGCCTTTATCATTTTTTTCGCTCATTTCTTGCCAGATAAAAGTTTGGATGCATTCTTTTTCAAATTTCTATCCATGGTTAGAAAAATTATCGGCCTGGTCGAATTCGATGTCCACATTCGCCCTGAATGTGGATATCGTGCTTCTGTAGCCTTTGTCCATCTATGACGATAAACGCCTGCGTTCGATCCTGACGGAACTTCGGACAAAATTTAAAGCGGTGGTTATCTCCTCTTAATGCTGGCGACATTTGCGAGGTACAATATGGATATGTAAAATATTCTCCCCAAAGAGATGTCGCTCTGCGGCACACCGAAAAGACTCGGCTATCAAAAAAGGGTCCCTTATTGTTGATAAACTCAACTTGAATCGGAAAGCACTCATTGATGTATGAAAAGTTTGCCCCCGCTCGGTTCCTGGTCAAATTTTTACTCTACTCCCAAATGTCTTTCTTTTGAGCCCCATATTACTGTATTGGTAAATATATCGGGTTTAGGGTGTATTTCGGGGGTGGTCACTTGGCCATCAAAGTAAATATAAGATTCGTGCTCTACTTTCAGAAACATTTTGTATGAGCCCCCTAATGTCATGATCGGTAAATAAGTTGTGTATTAAGGTGGAGTGGACCCCAGGGTCTTTGTCCCGAAAATGAATATAAATTTCCCGAAAATCAATAAATATCCACCCCAAATAGCTTTTATATAATAGGGGGGTATTTTGGGGTGGGGCGGCTCCCCAAACACATGGCTGTATATTGTTGTGATTGGTCCATATATCCATTTTGTGGGTTTGGCGGAACCCGTCCCCAACAATAGAAACTATGTTCTTTTTTTGGTGATTGTTAAAGTGCAAAAAATTTCGAACTAATAGCATTACCAATCTCGGAGATGTGGTATTTTTGAAATTAGGGTAATGAGAAGTGCTTTTGCCCTGAAAATAGATATAAAATTCGATCTTTTCTCTCAAATACCGTTGATTTTAGCTCCATATTGATATAGACGGAACTCAAATTCAGTTTAAGGGTGATTGAGGGCGTACCACCAAAATTGGATATCAAGTTCGTTTTCTACTCTCAAATACCTTTCATTCCATAATGGGTCAATTAATCTATTCGACGTATTTTTAGGAGGAAAAGAGCCACCTTAGGTATCACAAGGTCATGACTAAGAACTATGTCAAGCTCAAAGTTCCTTGATTCCTCGATAAGTTTGAAGTAAGAGACCGATTTAGTTAGCGTCTGCACCAAATAACCTTTCAGTTTTAATGAATGAAAAAAAAAATCTACTCCTCAAGTTCAATGGTCACAAACTACATTATTAACAATCTTTTGATTGTAGTGATATTTCCACTTCGTTTATTCAAGTACTACTTTTGAAATCTGAAGGACTCTTTAAAAATAATACACACAAGTCGAATATTCGGGGTATTTTTCTATTATCGACGGAAATAACCAAATTCCCGCACAATGTCTAATAAAAACATAAGAATTTACGATTCCCATTGAGAAATATTTCCAAATGTTCTAATCTTAGACATCAATCAAAAATGATGGATTTAATCGTCATCATCGTCATTGTTGGTAATTCACCGAATATGGAATTTGTGAATTTGCTAAAAATAATACCCATAAACCATTGAAAATGTAATTTAAAACATCACTTTTTTGAATACCATGTCATTTGGAAAGTTATGAATACAATTTGAAGATAAGCATTGCCGATAATTGTATCGAGGAAATGATTTGTCATTGTGTTATGGTAATTGAAATTAAAATTAAATGATCCATAGAAATTTCAACAATTGTTTTACTTTATTTACGCATTTATCAATTTGTATACCCATTACCAAGGATAGAGATCTAATAATCTTGTCATTCCGTTTGTAGTATCTCGAAATATTTTTAATCACCAAATTTATATATTCTTGCCTCCGTTATTTGTTGAAATGACGATTACATACGGAGTCGATCTGGCCATATCCGTCCGCCTATCTTGGGAACTCACGATAGCGGTTGAAAAAATTAAGATTGATTGATGTAAGTCGTTGGAAATTGGAAATGGGCCATATCGGTTCAGATTTGGAAATAGTTTCCATTTGAAGTTGTTCTTCGGTTTGACTTCTTGAGAACTTAAATTTTTGTCCAATTTGGTAGAAATTTTTCACAGAGTGGTTTGTTATGACTTTCATTGTTTGTGACAAGTATGGCACAGACCGGTGTATAATCTGATATAGCTCCCGATTTTCCGTTTTTATTGCTTAAGCTCTTGGAAACCGCAAATTTTATCCGATTTGCCCGTAATTTTTCACGTAGTATTCTGTTACTACTGTCTACAGCCTAACATAGCTCCATATAAAGCCATCTCTCGATATATATTCTCAATCATCTTCACATTCAAAGCCGATCAACTCAGCGGCAAGCTGAGCAACACGCAGTTAAACAATGTTGCTCCACGACCTGCGCCTGCCGATCTTCTCCGTTATCATATGGATCGACTCTGTCGGGAGACATTGATCCTCCCTGTACATCTACTGGGCTGATATCGCAGTAGCTATCCAAATTGCAAATTGCAAATTTTGCCCATGAACATTCCACTAAGGAACAGGGGCAAACTTCTCACATCTCAAAGAGTGCAGTCCGATTCAAGTTTATGCTCAATGATAAGGGGACTCCTTTTTATAGCCGAGTCCGAATGGCGTGCCGCAGTGCGACACCTCTTTGGAGAGAAGTTTTAGGAGGGGAAAACCACCGATGAAAATTTTTTCTGATGGTATCGCCAGGATTCGAATCCAGGCGTTCAGCGTCATAGGCGGACATGCTAACCTCTGCGCTACGGTGGTCTCCATCCAAATTAGCATCTGAAAATTCAAAACTTAAGGCGATATGTTGAGGACTACAAAGGGAAGCGTTAGAATATCAGTAATATATTATAAGTTACAATCTAGCGATTTGTAATAAAGGGAATAAACCGACCTTTATTACCAGGAGGAGGTACTACATATTACCTTTGTATCGGATGATATGAGTGAAAGAATATGCGACTGAGAAGTGTTGGATGATCACAGTTTCTCTGATCATAGATATATTAGTTTTAGCTTTGGAGAAAATTCTGAAGTAGTGGTCCCTCGGCTAAACAGAAGAAAGGCGGATTGGGATAAATTTCGGCACAAATTCTGCAAGACTAGAAAAGGAAGTGGAGCCAGTGAGTTGTGTTAGGCCTTTCGATATTCTTTTACAATTTGGCCCAGATCGGTTCAGATTTAGATATATCTGCCATATAGATCGATCTCTCGATTTAGGGTCTTGCGCCCATAAAAGGCGCATTTATTGTCCGATTTTGCTGAAATTTGTGACAGTGAGTTGTGTTGAATCCTTCGACATACTTCTGTAATATGGCACAGATCGGTTCAGATTTGAATATAGCTGCCATATAGACCGATCTCTCAATTTAAGATTTCAGTGCCATAAAAAGCGCAGTTATTGTTCGATTTCGACGAAATTTGAAATAGTGAGTTGTGTTAGACTCTTCGACATTTTTTTGAAATTTAGCCCAAATCGGTCCAGATTTGCATATAGCTGCAATATAGACCGATCTCTCAATTTAAGGTTTTGGGGCCATAAAAGGAGCATTTATTGTCCGATTTCGCCGAAATTTAAAACAGTGAGTTGTGTTAGGCCTTTCGACATTTTTCTGAAATTTGGCCCAAATCGGTCTAGTTTTGGATATAGCTGCCATATAGACCGATATCTCGATTTAAAGTCTTGGCCCCATAAAAGGCGCATTTATTATCCCATTTCTCTGAAATTTGACACAGTGACTTATGTTAGGCTTCTCGACATCCGTGCCGTATATGGTTCAGATCGGTTTATTTTTAGATTTGTACGTATTAGTATTTGGTGCAAATCGGAACATATTTCGATATAGCTGCTATTGGGCATAAGGTATGCATTTTTCACCGGATTTAAAGAAAGGTGGTTTACATATATACCCGAGGTGTTGGGTATCCAAAGTTCGGCCCGGCCGAACTTAACGTGTTTTTACTTGTTTATAATAAAATTCAATAATTTGCTAGTTGTTCGTTTGTAAGACGATTCATGGTTAAATTATAAACCAAACTAAAGATGTGATTGACAGTGCAACAAAACACGAATCGTGTCTGAGCTGTTTAATCCAGTGTTGCAGAAGACAATGGCTAACAAATCACCCTTTACTTTGTGGGTTCGGAAATGAATATACCCCCTTACCCATGGTGGTGGGTTTAATAATTGAATTCGTATAGAAAATTCAAATGTTTTGTCTTAATTATCTCTTCTGAAATAAATTTCTGGTTAGTATTTCTTATTAATGTTAAGTTTATTGCAAAAAAAAATATTTGATTTTATATAAAAATTTCTAAATTATTTTCGAGTTAAAATTAGAAAAAATACGCCTTGGTTCACCAACTTCTTGATGTCGTTCAAATGCCATTTGACCATCTAATTCACATATTGCATAAAATTTACTCTTCAACTGTGGTTGAAACTGTAGTGGGCTCGGTTTGAGCTCCGTAGTGGAAGGTGATGTGGACGGTGAAGCAGGTGATGTTGGTTTGACATTTTCGTCTGCATTCAAACACAACTGCAACTCGACGAAATGGGCGTGGGATTCGTCATAGTAGGTATTGGTGCATTTATTAACACACATTTTTTTTATCGAACTCAATTGAATCGAATCGGTGCTGGATGAATTGCGCCTTTCCCTTGGAGATGGATTGCATATTATGGGAACGGGTTTGAGATTATCCACTCTGAAATAGGGGAAATAATTTTATGGAATGTTAACAATAATCATGGTTTTATTTTGAGATATGACATATTTTTTGTGATGTAGAGCTCTAAAGTTCAAACTTATTTTTCTCTCCAAGATAAACTGTGTCAATATATATATGATCGATTTAGATAGCCTGCTATACAAATACATTTATCAGCGATATCTATTATTGTAGCATGCTTGATATTCAGAATGCTTATAAATGTTCCACATCACACAAGGCAATTTTACTTGATTAGGAAAATATAAACAGTTCCCCCCTCTGGCTCTTTCTTCTACAAACTTTGTATTTATAGGTATTTTGAGTATCATTATAGGTATTTTGAGTATCATTATAAGTATTTTGAGTATCATTCTAGGTATTTTGAGTATAATCAGCCTGAATATATGCTACAATTAAAATTTTTCTCGTTTTGTATCCCTTCCCAATCCCTTGCTAAACCCTTTGTCACCATACTCACCGCTTCAACATAGCACTCAAAGAATCCCCCAGAATATTGGATTGTGGAACATTTCTCAAATGATGAGCAAATATCTTCACCCTCTTTGCGAACCAATGCACTATCACCAGCTACTTCTGCCTCAACGGTATGATTAGCTCTGGAAGCTATATCCAAACAATCATAATGTGCCTCCCGATATTTGGCATTAGCTTCAATGAGTCCTTCCGAATAGATGGAAAAGAAATCCGTAGAACGTTGAGGATATTCGTTCATGGATCTACTGGCCAATTACAAAGCATTTACCATTCGTCGTTGAAACAATGGCAAGGTGTTAAATGAGAGTGCGCCTTGAGTGGTAACGGCCAAGAGGACTATAATGGTTATGAGCGACATTTTACACAGACTTCACTTGCTAAGTACAGTTGAAACTACATTTAAAACTTTTCGCCAATTCTGGATAAGGTAATACTAATGCATATCCCATTGGCAAATTAACCAGTGTTTTCTTTGAAAATGATGTAATTTTTGATTTAATTTTGATCAAAATAAAAAAATATATTGGGTTGCCAAAAAAGTAATTGCGGATTTTTTAAAAGAAAGTAAATGCATTTTTAATAAAACTTAGAATGAACTTTAATCAAATATACTTTTTTTAAACTTTTTCTAAGGCAAGCTAAAAGTAACAGCTGATAACTGACAGAAGAAAGAATGCAATTACAGAGTCACAACCTGTGAAACTATATGAAAAATCCGCAATTACTTTTTGGGCAACCCAATTTATAATTTCTGAATTTTGTGGTCATGTAATACAAGTGTTAATTGTTTACATTGAAATTGTGTACAAAATTGAGTAAAAATTTTATCACCAAATATTATCTTTGGTATTTTTAAACCAGCAAAGCTCACTGACCCGTTATCAGATTTTTTGTATGTTTTATTTTCGTCGACATATGCTCTCATATCTCTAAATGGTAGCTAACAAGGGACACGTTTTAAATTAAATTTCTTGAGAATTTAGTTGCACCATATTTTTTTAGGGGTCATGGGCTCTTTTACAGTTGTGCATTAAACCTTGCAAATTTAGTATTTTTATGTTAGTGGCTTTCCTGGGCTCTTATCTTATTTTAGCAATTTATATCCAAATTAAAAATCTATTACTTCTGTAGCAGCTGTTTCAACGAGAGAGTTAAATAGATCAGTTTGAATTCTTACTGTGTTCTCGACTACTGCAGATCTCTCAACAATATGTCTGAATGGTTGAGAGTATAAAGGGCATACGCGTAGAAAGGCCTCTGGCGGGTGGGCTATGCGCCAACCAGAAAAATTTTTACAACTCGAAATATTCGTCTACGACCCCATAAAGTATATATATTCTTGATCGTCTCGACGTTCTGAGTCGATCTAGCCATGTCCGTTCGTCCGTCTGTCGAAATTACGATAGCGGTCGAACGCGTATAGCTAGGCACTTGACATTTTGCACAGATAATTACTATCGATGTAGGTCGTTGGGGATTGCAAATGAGTCATATCGGTTCAGATTTAGATTTGTCCTCCATATAAACCGTTCTCCCCATTTGACTTCTTGAGCCCCTGGAAGCTCCAATTTTCATCCGATTTGGCTGAAATTCCAACAACTGTGCCAAGTACGGTTGAAATCGATCTATAACCTGATAAGCTCCCATATAAACCGATCTCCCGATTTGACTTTTTGAGCCCTTTCATCCGATTTAGACGATAATTTGCATATAGTATTCCGTTATTACTCTCAAAAACTGTGTCAAGTACGGTCCAAATCGGTCAAGAACCTGATATAGTTTCCACATAAACGGATCACCCGATTTGACTTTCTGAGCCATTGGATGACGGAATTTTTGTCTAATTTGTCTGAAATTTTGCATGTAGTGTTGTGTTATCACTTCCAAAAACTGTGCGGTCCAAATTGGTATATAACCTGATATAGCTCCTATAAAAACCGATCTCATTATATGACTTCTTTAGCCATTGAAAGCCGTAATTTTTGTCCGATTTGCATGTTGCATGTTATGACATCCAACAACTGTGTAGAGTACGGTGTAAATCGATGTATAACCTGATATAGCTCCCACATAAACCGATCTCTCGATTAGACTTATTGAGCCCCTGGAAGCCTCAATTTGCATCCGAATTGGTGGAAATTTTGTACATAGTGTTTTGTTATGATTTTAAATAACTGTGCCAAGTTTGGTTCAAATCGGCTAAGAACCTGATATATCTCCCACATAAACCGATCACCCGATTTAACTTCTTGAGCCGTTACAAGCCGTAATTTTTGTCCGATTTGGCTGAAATTTTGCATGAGGTGTTCTGTTCCAACAACTGTGTTAAGTACGGTCTGAATAGGTCTATAACCTGATATTGCACCCGTCTTAACCGGTATCTCGATCATCCTTGTTCGGTTACTAGAAACTTTAGTTTTTGCTGGTTTGACAGAAGTTTGGTATGTAGAATAAAATTATGCCCTTCAACTAAATTTATTTTGAATAAATTTTGTTTGTAAAACCCAGAAAGAAGAGAGATAGACCCATAGATAAGTATAACGATCGTCTCAGAATCCCTTTCTGATTCGATTTAGCTATATCCGTCTGTCTGTCTGTCCATGTTTATTTGTGTACAAAATACAGGTCGCAATTTTCATCCAACCGTTTTCAAATTTGGCACAAGCATTTTCTTCGTCCTAGAGACGAAGCCTATTGAAATTGGCTTGACCACTAAGGAGCAGGGGCAAACTTTTCACACATCAATGAGTGCAGTCTCATTCAAGTTTAAACTCAATGATAAGGGGCCTCCTTTTTATAGCCGAGTCCGAACGGCGCGCCACAGTGCGACACCTCATTGGTGAGAAGTTTTACAGTTGCCACCATTAGGAGGGGAAAACCACCTCTGAAATTTTTTTACTAATGGTCTCGCCAGGATTCGAACCCATGCGTTCAGCATCATAGGCGGACATGCTAACCTCTGCGCTACGGTGGCCTCCGAACAGACCATGACCATTCCATTAATGAGTGCTGTCCGATTCAAGTTAAATTAGCAAATTCCAGAACATCTTAATCGCAGCGGCCACTTGCTTTATATCAGCCGGTCGAATATCCCAAGTGTGGCCCAACTTCTCAGCGCAAGCAGTGGTACTCGGTACAGACGACCGTGATGGGATTCGTTGCACTGTATCCACTAAACCCAGAATCATCGAGCTGAATCTGAAAGTTAACAGGGCAATCAACGAACACAAGCGGAAATTGTGGCTGGAATACTTGGAGCAATGTAAGTTAGGCATCGGTTTAGGCTAGCTGTGGTCTAGTGTTAAGTCACTCTGGAACCCCGATAGACGGGAAGACAGGACCTCTGTCACTTTTGGCCACGTAACTGTGACTGATCCGAACTGATGCGCCAGGCTGTTCAACCATCAATTTATTGCAAATCCCGAGAGTGGCAGGGCTAGGAGGAGAACCATTCGTCGTATCCGTGGTCTCCGAACCGAAGAACAGCTATCGCAATTCACCTTGATCGAAGTTACGAATGTCATCCGCGGCGAATGTGCCAAGAACGGTCTAAATCGTTCTATACCCTGATATAGCTCCCATATAAACCGATCTCCCGATTTCTTCAGCCCTTACAAGCCGCATTCTCTCACTATTTGGCTGAAATTTTGAATGCGGTGTTCTTTCAACAACTGTGCCAAGTACGGTCAAAATCAGTCTATAACCTTATATAGCTCCTAAGTAAACCGGTCTCTCGATCATCTTTGTTCGGTTTGTTTTTATACCCACCACCGAAGGACGGGGGTATATTCATTTTGTCATTCCGTTTACAACACATCGAAATATCCATTTCCGACCCTATCTAGACGATCTAGACATGTCCGTCCGTCTGTCTGTTGAAATCACGCTATAGTCTTCAAAAATAGAGATATTGAGCTGAAACTTTGCACAGATTCTTTTTTTGTCCATAAGCAGGGGCACTTGGGCTATATCGGACTATATCTTGATATAGCCCCAATATAGACCGATCCGCCGATTTAGGGTCTTAGGCCAATAAAAGCCACATTTATTATCCGATTTTGCTGAAATTTTGTGCAGTGAGTTGGGTTAGGCCACTCGACATTCTTCGTCAATTTGGCTCAGATCGGTTCAGATTTGGATATAGCTGCCATATAGACCGATCCTCCAATTAAGGGTCTTAGGCCCATAAAAGGCGCATTTATTATTCAATTTTGCTGAAATTTGGGGCAGTGAGTTGTGTTAGGCCCTTCGACGTCCTTCGTCAATTTGGCTCAGATCGGTTCAGATTTGGATATAGCTGCCATATAGACTGATCCTCCAATTTAGGGTCTTAGGTCCATAAAAGGCGCATTTATTGTCCGATGTCACCGAAATTTGGGACAGTGAGTTAAGTTAAGCCCCTTGACATACTTCTGCATTATCGCATAGATCGGTCCAAATTTGAATATAGCTGCCATATAGACCGATCTCTCGGTTTAAGGTTTTGGGGCCATAAAAGGCGCATTTATTGTCCGATGTCGCCGAAATTTGGGACAGAGAGTTAAGTTAAGCCCCTCCACATATTTCTGCAATTTAGTCTAGATCGTTTAAGATTTGCGTATAGCTCCCATGTAGACCGATATCTCGATTTGAAGTCTTGGCCCCATTAAAGGCGCATTTATAATCCGATTTCACTGAAATTTGACTCAGTGATTTATATTAGGCTTTTCGACATCCGTGTCGTATATGGTTCAAATTGGTTTATTTTTAGATATAGCTACTAAAAAGACCAATATTTTGTTATACACGATTGAGCGATAACTTGTACTTATTAGTATTTGGTCCAAATCGGAACATATTTCGATATAACTGATATGGGTCATAACGTATGCAATTTTCACCGGATTTTGATGAAAGGTGGTTTACATATATACCCGAGGTGGTGGGTATCCAAAGTTCGGCCCGGCCGAACTTAACGCCTTTTTACTTGTTTCTTTTTTAATTTGATCGTGATTTTCTTGTAAATCCCAAGCATCTCGTGAGCCGTGATTAGTTTCGTGAGCATGATATCACTTACTCACGCTCAATCAAGGTCACGCATGATCACGTGATTGGATTTGGATGTCATTCACGAATAACATGACTCACGAGTGATTCACGCATGACATGACAACTCACGACTCACGTCCACACCTCTAATTTAAAGAACAAACAAATGCCTTGCAAAACAATACCAAATATGTGGCAATTTAAATGTAAAAATAACTTTTGCGAATGTCCATAACTACTCCCCCTTTTTTCCCCTTTCCATCAATAATTTCCTATTAGATAACACAATGGACTGCATATTGTGGACACATAGCACGCGTGTTGGTAAACGACTTAAATGAAGTAATTAAAAAAAAGGGGTGTTTGCTACTAAAAGTGAATCTAAGAAAAAATATAATTGTATCTTTTTTGATAAGTGTGACCATATTTTTATATAAATATTTTATTATACATGAGTTAATGCTATCTCCATTAGATATACAATCGCAGCAATTGGTTTACATTTAAAATGAAAAATGTTAAAATGAACGTTTTGGCATACGAGCGCTATTTGTGTTATTTACAGTAACTTAAAAGATTTATCTCGCCCAAAAAATGAAATTAAATAGTGAAAATGTTCTTGCGATTGTATTTTACACGCGGATTATATCAACAACAACTAAATACGATCGAGGTGCTTCGCATGTCTATGACATCGTGACAGGTGATTAATCGTGCATTTAAGCGTATGACCCCGAAAGTAAACAGCAGTCGACTGTATGAGTAATTCAAGATGAGCCAAATTCAACAAAGATGCTCGCGCACGAAGCACTTCCAAGCAAATGATCGCCTGTTTATTTTAGAAAAGCTAGACATGTCGCAATTGTACTACTATAACAACGCAGAACAGTCAATTCTGAGTGGTACACAACTATTTGTTTGCCAGTTGTCTTCCAAGAAATCAGTAAAACCAACCGCCAAAGACGGACCACTCTTCACCACGACAATGCGATCTCTCACACAGCGGCTCAAGCAACTGCATTTTTGAGTACTCAAAACATCGATTTGATGAGTTATCCGCCGTATAGTCCTGACTTGGCGCCAAATGACTTTTTATACCCACCACCGAAGGATGGGGTATATTCATTTTGTCATTCCGTTTGCAACGCATCGAAATATCCGTTTCCGACCCTATTCTTGACCAGCGTAAAAATCTAAGACGATCTAGCCATGTCCGTCCGTCTGCCTGTTAAAATCACGCTACTTTTTCTTTTTTAGTGCATAAGTTCGAAGATTTGCTACATCGGACTATATTTTGATATAGCCCCCATATAGACCGATCCGCCGATTTAGGGTCTTAGGCCCATTTATTATCCAATTTTGCGGAAATTTAGGATAGTGAGTTGCGTTAGACCACTCGACATCTTTCTTCAATTTGGACCCGATCGGTTCAGATTTGGATATAGCTGTCATATAGACCGATCTCTCGATTTAAGGTTTTGGGCCCATAAAAGGCACATTTATTGTCCGATTTCGTCGAAATTTGGGACAGTGAGTTGTGCTAGGCCACCCGATATCTTTCTTGAATTTGGCCTAGATCGGTTCAGATTTGAATATAGCTGCCATATAGACCGGTCGCTCGATTTAAGGTTTTGGGCCCATAAAAGGCGCATTTAAAGTCCGATGTCCGATGAATTTGGCCTAGATCGGTTTAGATTTTGATATAGCTGCCATATAGACCGATCTCTCGATTTAAAGTCTTGGGCTCATAAAAGGCGCATTTATTGTCCCATTTTGCCAAAATTTGGGACAATGAATTGTGTTAGGCCCTTCGACATCCTTCTTGTATTTGGCTTAGATCGGACCAGATTTAGATATAGTTGTCATATACACCGATCAGCCGATAAAGGGTCTGAAGCCCATAAAAGCTTTATTTATTAACAGATTTCGCTTAAATTTGAAACATTGAGTAGTTTTACGCCTCCTAACATAGGACCCAAATGTGGTTCAATCCGATCTGAAGTATATTTGGGTCCTATGTTAGGAGGCGTAAAACTACTTACTGTTTCAAATTTAAGCGAAATCTGGCTATGCTTCCAGATATTCGCATGTTTGCGAATATCTTACTATTAACTAAGTCAATATGTGTAGATATTCAGCAGAATCCAAACCACCATGAGTTCCCCAAATTCGCTGTGGCGGAAATGAACACATGTTTGCTTGTTGTATTTGAAACCATATGGCATATGTTTTGACCGGAAATTGTTTCAGGGAAATCACCCCTCATTTGCAAGCGTTTTAATTTGACCAAAAAAATTATGATTATCGAAAGCCATAATTTTTCGGAGACGAACTAATCAATACAAAACAATAAATATATCACCGTAAACAACCAGCCATACTAATTAAGTTTCCGATTTTAGGAAGTACGTGTTGTGTATTCTCTCAACTTATCTAATCAACATATTATGGAGCAAGGGGGTTTACTTTGTCAACACGTCATCATGAAAAAAGGAAAAAAATCGTCTGCCTAGTTTATCAGTGACCCAATATATTCAATTTGGCTGGGTGAATTCGGGCCTGGTTCAACCATGTTGTTTTTTTTCTGCTTTCTATTTTTGGATTTGTTTATGCCTTAGAACCAAGTAAAATTAAGTTATAGAATTATTGAATAACATATTGAAATGAGGCTCATAGTTTATGTTCCTTCTAGTTTTAAGCGTACTCTGAGCTCTGATCATACTTTTACTACCGAATTTATTTCATTACTTGTATGTTGCCACACTCTGAGTTTTTGAGTTTTTGCAAGATGGGCAGAATGTGTACATTCGAATGAGTTGGCTTGATTCCATTTTCTGCTCCAGTCCTATGCGATTTTCCCAATATCTGAATCAAGGAGAAGTCACTTTTAAAGTTTCCTTTCAACTTGCCTCGAAGTTCTTCCTTCCTGGGGGAAAGACCAACGAAATATCTCTTTGATCTTGTTCACTCAACGGAATCGTACATAGGTTTCAAAGATAACTCTCTCTTTTTCTACAATTCTCTTAGTAGGTTGTTAGCCAATTCGGGTGTACAGAGAGACTTCCAACGCCTTATAGCAACGTCAAGAACGAACAAACCAATGGTATATTTAACGCCTAAAGAGAAAATATTTATAAACGCTGTCCCCTTCTTGAGAGTATATATCTGATCTAATGGTCGGACAATTTCTCTTAACGAGGGAATATTTGATAAAGAATTTATGGTAAAGGTATAGCCGCAGCAAAAAACATGCTAGTTGGCAACACCGGATTTTAATATCATGATACTCACATGGCTAAATGGTTGTTGGCACGTTAATCACTTGGTGATGGTTATGTTAGCTTTAAGTGGCAGCCATCAGAATCAATTAGATCTTTTCGTCCATTGTGATACCACAGGAACAGAAGAAGGAAGATGCCTTCTAGTTCCTACCGTTGAACCATCCAGATCGCCGAATCTAAAAATGGGTGGATCCAAAAATTTTAATAGTGTCTATCCATCCATTTCGATGGATTCTTTATTTATTTCATATTATATTTTGAATGCATTTTATTCTATTTGTTGCAAAAAGGATTTTTGAATTTTGAAACACTAAAAACCCAAAGATGTTTTTTTGGAAGTTTGCGGCTGCTTCGCTTTAGATCCCCTTAGATCCATTTACATTAGTTCTCCTGTGGTCTCGGTGGGAGGACTGGGTTCGGTGGGAACCACTGGTGGCACGGGTACACCAGTTTTCAAACATTCATCCAATTGATTGAATAGTGTGGTTGTTTCCTTCATATAGGTGTTCGAACACTCATCGGAGCAATGTACTTTATTATACTCAATGGTCTGATATCTTAAATTGACATACTGCATCTTGGTCTTGGAAACAGTCTGCATGTCCAGGGAGCTTGTCAAAGAAGCACTAGCCTGAAATGTCATAAAATTCTTTATTTTTTGTGGACGATTCATTCAATCATTCCCAAAAACTCACCGCTTCAAGGTAGCACTCAAAAAAGTCTGCAGATGATTCCTTGTTTGAGCACACCTGGAATGAGGAGCAAACAGCCTCACCAGCACTGCGAACACTGTTACGATCTTCAGCCACTTCAGCTTCAACTCTTTGGAGTTCCTCGGCAGCAGTGTCGACACATTTACTATAGGCCAGCTCGTATTTCTCATTGGCCGCAGTAATTCCTTGCGAATAGACAGCAAAACATTCGGCAGAACGTTCAGGATTATCTCTCATGGATTGACTAGTCCTCTCAATAGCATTGGCCATTTCCTTTTGAGCCTCATGATCCAAGGACATGGGCACAGAGAAAACACCCTGTGAGGCCAAAGCCAAGACAAGCAAGGTAAGAGCCAACATTTTCACTTGCAGTTAGATATAGGTGATGGTAACGCCAATGATGAACTAAAGTTAGATACTGCCCATTACAGTTTGTATCGTCTTGATTTTATAGAAAATTGTCAATTATTGTCATATTAGCCAATGTCTTATCACTCACTGACCGACTTAGGATTAGCAAAAGAAATTAAGTTTTAACTACTTGCAATGGCGCTACTAACTACATTGAAATGTAGTTTATCTACATACACTGCATTGATCAACAATTCCATGGAATCGTAAAGTAGTAAAACTTTAATTGATCCTTATCGGTAATTACATTTGCTGTCACCTTTTACTATTTTACTATCAATCGCAAGATAATCGATGATAAGGCACCACCACATAATCATGACTTGATTGTTTGCTTGTTTTCTGTGATTGCGAAACAACATATAGCAAAAAACATCATTACTTGACCTAGAAGTTCATGGGGAGAAGTTAAAAAATAGGCAAAACGAGTGTAAAGTGGGGGCTGTTCGCTCTCTACACTTAAATCCTCTCATCAGTGGATCGCATATGTCAAGTTAACCGCACAAGGACTTAGAAGATAGCCTAAGTTTCAAACAAATCAGATAAAAATTGCAAATACTAGCATTTCTAAAGTCAAATCAGAAACCAGTTAAACTGGGTATGATTTACCCCTTTCACGGTCCAAAACTCTAAAAGATTAAGGGTAATTTTTTAAGAGTAGTTGTTTTCATATCCTCCACCATAGGGGATAAACTAATTTCGTCATTCCGTTTGTAATGCCTTGAAACATTCGTCATGATATTATAAGTCGATCTAGGCCTGTCTGTCCGTCTGTGGAAAGCACGCTAACATTCGATTTAGCTAATCGCTTGAAATTTAGCGCAAATATTTTCTATTAGTGTAGGTCGGATGGGATTGTAAATGGGACATAACGGTCAATGTTTTGATATAGCTGCCATAGAAACCGATTTCGGTTCTTGACTTCGATTTGGTTGAAATAAAGCATGAGGGCTTTTTTATACCCACCGCCGAAGGATGGGGGTATATTCATTTTGTCATTCCTTTTGCAACACATCGAAATAGCCATTTTGTGAACTTATAAAGAATATATATTCTTGATCAGCGTAAAATTCGAATACGATTTAGCCATGCCCGTCCGTTTGTCTGTTGAAATCACGCTACAGTCTTTAAAAATAGAGATATTGTGCTGAAACTTTGCACAAATTCTTTTTCTTTGTCCATAAGCAGGTTAAGTTCGAGGATGGGATATATCGGACTATATCTTGATACAGCCCCCATATAGACCGATCCGCCGATTTAGGGTCTTGGGCCCATAAAAGCCACATTTATTATCTGAATTTGCTGAAATTTGGTACAGTGAGTTGTGATAGGCCCTTCGACATCTTTCTTCAATTTGGCCCAGATCGGTCCAGATTTAAATATATAGCTGTTATATAGACCGATCTCTCGATTTAAGGCTTTGGGCCCAAAAAAGGCGCATTTATTGTCCGATGTCACCGAAAATTGGGACCGTGAGTTAAGGCAAGCCCCTCGACATATTTCTGCAAAATAGCACAGATCGGTCCAGATTTTGATATAGCTGCCATATAGACCGGATCTCTTGATTTAAGGCTTTGGGCCTATAAAAGGCGCATTTACTGTCCGATGGTGACGAAATTTGGGACAGTGAGTTAAGCTAAGACCCTCGATATATTTCTGCAATATGGCACAGATCGGTCCAGATTTAGATATAGCTGCCCTATAGACCAATCTCTCGATTTAAGGTCTTGGGGCCATAAAAGGCGCATTTACTGTCCGATGGTGACGAAATTTGGGACCGTGAGTTGTGTTGAAACACTCGACATCTTTCTTCAATTTGGCCAAGATCAGTCCAGATTTGGATATATTTGGCATGTAGACCGATCTCTCGATTTAAGGCTTTGGGCCTATAAAAGGCGCATTTATTGTCCGATGGTGGCGAAATTTGGGACAGTGAGTTAAGTTAAGACTCTCGATATATTTCTGCAATATGTCACAAATCGGACCAGATTTGGATATAGCTGCTATATAGACCGACCACTCGATTTAAGTTTTTGGGCCCATAAAAGGCGCATTTATTGTCCGATTTCGCCGAAATTTGGAACCGTTAGTTACGTTAAGCGCATCGACATATTTCTGCAATATGGCACAGATCGTTCCAGATTTGGATATAGCTGCCATATAGACCGATACCTCGATTTAAAGTCTTGGCCCCATAAAAGGCGCATTTATATTCCGATTTCACTGAAATTTGACATAGTGACTTATGTTAGGCTTTTCGACATCCGTGTCGTATATGGTTCAGATCGGTTTATTTTCAGATATAGTTACTAAAAAGATCAATATTTTGTTATACACAACAGCGCAATGACTTGTATCTATTAGTATTTGGTCCAAATCGGAATATATTTCGATAAAGCTGCTATGGAGCATAAGGTTTGCATTTTTCACCGCATTTTGATAAAAGGTGGTTTACGTATGTAACCGAGGTGGTGGGTATCCAAAGTTCGGCCCGGCCGAACTTAAGACCTTTTTACTTGTTTTACTTTCAATAACTGTACTAAGTATGGCGTGAATCGGTTCAACACCTGATGTAGCTCCCACCGATCTCCCGATTATTGTTCTTGACCCTTGTGATTCATATCCGACTGGCGGTATGAAATAAGGCCCCATTGAAATAAAGCTCCAAACAGAAAATGAAATAAGACCCAAAACTTTTGTATTTATATGAAACAACGATAATGAGGGCTTTATTTCGTTTTTTTTATAGCCACCACCATAGGATGGGGTATACTAATCTAGTCATTCGAAATATTCGTCTATGAGCCCATAAAGTATGTATATATTCTTGATCGTCTCGACGCTCTGAGTCGATCAACCCATGACCGTCTGTCTGTCGAAATCACGATAGCGGTCGAACGCGTAGATCTAGCTGCTTAAAATTTTGCACATATACTTAATATTGAAGTAGGTCGTTGGAGTTTGCAAATGGGCCATATCAGTTCAGATTTAGATATAGAACCCACATATAAACCGATCCCCGATTTTACTTCTTGAGTGGCATTTTTGTCCGATCTAGAAATTTTGCATGTTATAACTTCCAACAACTCCCATATAAACCGATCTACCGATTTGACTTCTTGAGCCCTTCAAGACGCAATTTTTGTTCGATTTGGCCGAAGTTTTACATGTAGTGTTTTGTTATGATTTTCAATAACTGTACTTAGTACGATCCAAATTTCCTGATATAACTCCCTTATAAACCGATCTTCGGATTTGACTTCTTGAGCCCTTACAAGCCGCTATTATAATCCGATTTGGCTGAAATTTTGCATATGGTTTCCGTTATGACTTTCAAAAACTGTGCCAAGTAGGATCTGAATCGGTCTATAACCTGATATAGCTCTAAATAAACAGATTTCTAGATCATCCTTCCATTACTTAATTTCGCTGAAATTTGGATCAGTGGGTTGTTTGTGACCGCTCGACATGTTTGTTGACTATGGTGCAGATCGAACCATATTTGGATATAGCTGCCATATAGATATATTTCCCGATTTATGTTCTTGGGCCCATAGAAGGAGCTTTTATTATCTAATGTGGTACAGTGAGCTATGTTAGGCATTTCGATGTCCGACCAAGTATGATTCAGATCGGACCATATTTGGATATATTCCACATATGTAGTCCGATCTCCCGATTTAAGGTCTTTTATCCCTAAATAGTAGGTCTTTTACCCTTAGGAGGGCACTGTAGTGCAGAGGTTAGGATGTCCGCCTATGACGCTGAATCGAGTCCTGGCGAGAACATAATGAACATTTTCAGCGGTATATCTGTATCATTTGGTATTGCAGCTTTATAAAAACTTCTCCACAAAGAGGTATCGCTCTGCGGCACGACTTTCGGACACGGATAAAAAAGGGAGTCCCTTTATTATTGAGCTTAAAAAATGGGACAGCACTCATTGATATGTGAGAAATTTGCCACTGTTCTTTAACGGAAAGTTCACGGGGAAATTTGCATTCCCTTTAATAGCGTAGTTATTATGCGATTTCGCTGAAACTTGTTATAATATTCATTCTCTACATATTTTTTACCCACCACAGAATGATGGGGGTATATTTAATAAGCCATTCCGTTTGCAACACACCGAAATATCCATTTCCGATCCTATAAAGTATATATATATTCTTGATAGTCGTAAAAATCGAAGACGGTCTTAACATGTCTGTCTGTTGAAACCACGCGATCTGCCGATTTAAGGTCTATGGCCCGTTAAATCCACATTTGTTATCCGATTTCGCTGAAATTTGGGACAGTGAGTTGTGTTAGGCTTCTACACATTCTTGTCGGCTCAGGTCGCTCTAGATTTAGATATAGCTGCAATATAGACCGATCTCTCGACTTCAGACGTTGAACCCATAAAAGGCGCATTTATTGTCCGATTTCGCTGAAATTTGACACAGTGACTTATGTTAGGCTTTTCGACATTCGAGTCGTATATGGTTCCGATCGGTCTATATTTGGATATAGCTACCAGACCAATATTTGGTTCTACAAAATTTAACAATGACTAGTACTTATTAGACCACTCAATGGCCGTGTCGAATCTGGTACAAATCGGACCATATATCGATGTAGCTGCTATGGGGCAAAAATTATGCATTTTTCACCAGACTATGGCGAAAGGTGGTTTACATACCCGATGTGGTGGGTATCCAAAGTTCGGCCCGGCCAAACTAAAAGCCTATTTACTTTTTCTTTTATACACTACACCAATACTTTGGTACAGGGTATTATAACTTAGTGCGTTTGTTTGTAATACCCAGTAGGAAGAGATAAAGATCCATTGATAAGTATACCGATCGACTCAGAATCACTTTCTGATTCGATTTAGATATGTTCGTCTGTCTGTCTGCCCGATTGCCCATGTTAATTTGTGTACAAAGTACAGGTCGCAATTTTCATTCGATCGTCTTAAAATTTGGTACAGGCATGTTTTCCGGCCTAAAGACGAAGTGTATTGAAAAAAATCGGTTCAGATTTAGATATAGCTCCCATATATATGTTTGTCAAATTTCTGATGGTCTCGCCAGGATTCGAACCCAGGCGTTCAGCATCATAGGCGGACATGCTAACCTCTGCGCTACGATGGCCTGTTCGTCAGATTTTGGGTAATTTGCAATAACGTTGTCATTTGTGATCCGTCGTTATTACAGTTTGAACATATTTGCTCAAAATTTGGTACGAATTGTTAAAAAACCCATCTGAAAACACCCGCCGAGGTCCATAAAAATTGGTTCTGAATTGGATATAGTTCCCACTTGATACTTATATGGTAGGGTTTTTCCCTTCCTTACTGTTTTTTTTTTTTTTTTAATTTGACCGAAAGCTAAATTATTATTTTACAGTATTCCGGAAAGTATATGGAATGCGATAAAAAGAAGACTTAGTCCTCTATAATTCCCACATACTGTCTTGGATATAATATGTTGAAGTTTCAATTATTGGGAATTTGTTCTTTTAGCCAGATTGCGCGGAAGAGATGATGTACTCGTATATGCCTAATAAGAACGTCGTCTTTATTATTTAATATTTTAGTTGGCAATCTATCAGCTCCTGCAGTCTTGTTTTCTATTGCTGGGTGCCTCCAAAGCAACCTAGAGGGTACTCATTCAATTCTGTCATCAGAGATATTGTCTTGTGTATTCTCATCCCCACCACTATGGAATACTAGGAGTTGGGAAAAAAATGTTTTGGATGTCTTAAGCACACTAACGGCATATGTTACTCAATTTGCATCCAGATGGAAGATCCTCCTCCAAGCCATTCCGACTGTTTTTTTATTTCTGTCTTAATTTTATGGAATTGATGTTGCATTCCCTTTTCTTTTCTCTCGATGTCTCGGGGTCTTTGAACCACCAGTTTGTACTAAAGTTTTATTACAACTGAATCTTGACAATTTGTGGCAATTATTGAAATGCCATTGACAAACAGTCTTTGCCAATTTTGCTGATAAATATCATTCACTGCGTCAAAAAATATGCTGGTAATACTCTCAAATATTTATATTTTATTTAAAAGCTCTTGATGTTCAAGAGACTTCTTATCACTGAATGCATTACACATTAAAGCCAGAAAGTCTACAATAAAAGTCCTATCATGGACTTTATTTTTTTTTGCATCTTTTAACAAAGCCTTACAAATATCCAATTGAAAGTTCTTAGTGCTTAAATCTCTATTTAATCCCAGCCGTAAAGTGACAAGTGTGAAACTGATTTGAAAATTTTCTATAAAATCTAAGTTAGGCAAATGGCATTCATCAGTACCCTCACCTTAGCCAATCGCTGTTCATAGAAACGCCCTGCTGCTTGCTGTTCGAGAAAAAAAATGTTGGCTATTACATTATACTTCTTGTTGGCCATTGCCACCCAAGGGGCCTTATCTCGCAGTGCCTTGAGCGAAGCTGAAAACAACCTTTCGGCTGCTATCCTCTTGAGAGATCAAGCCATGAAGGAAAATCCTGCTCAGGCATCTCAATGTTTCGAGGTCTATACGAAGGGCATCAATGCTGCAAATGAGAAGTATGAGACCAAATTAAATGGATGTCTCGAAACTGCTACCACTGAGACCGAGAAACTTGAAGCCGAAGTAGCCGATGATCGTGCTCAGGTTACTGCTAATGGTGAGAGTGTCTGTTCCTCTTACGAAGAATGTTCCCAAAAGGAATCTTCTTCGGATTTTTTTGAGTGTTATGTTAAAGCGGTAAGTTTGATGAGGTGTGAACAACTTGCATGGTGTCTAAATTTTTCTACAAACCATTTCAGGCTGATGCCTCTCTTGCAAAGTCCTTGGACATTCAAACTGTCTCTAAGACCAAGATGCAATACGTCAACTTGCGTTACCAAACCATTGAGTACGATCAAAAGCATTGCTCCGACGAATGCTCCAATGCCTATGTTAAAGAATCAACTCGTCTCTACAGCGAATTGGACAGATGTTTGAAGACTGGTGTGATCGTCACCAGCGAACCAGAAGACGATGAAGAAGTCACCGAAGATTACAACTAAATAGACTCACAAAAATTAATAACTTTTAGAAGAGAATTATTGACATAACGGCGCTCCGCAGCGTTTTTGCCTTCAGAAACAGCGATAATAAATTTTCAGAATATAAAAAGTTAACGTTTGTTTACATATTTGATTAGATTAAAACAAGTAAAAGCGGTCTTAGTCCCTGCGCAATGGATCGGATTTGTAAAATTCTTAGCACGGTATCTCGCTTTAGACAAACAAAGGATAAGGGATAAGAATTACCATGCTATTGAAGCTATATCAGGTTATGGACTGATTCGGGCCATACTTGGTTTGGATGTTGGGACCAGAAAAGAACTGCGTCCTCTAGGGACTGAAGAAGTACCATCGGGAGATCGGTTTATAGGCGGACTATATTAGGTTTTAGATCTATTAAGGGCCTATTTGGCAAGTATGTTGACGGTCATAGGGGAAGACGTTGTGCAAAATTTCGTCCTCTAGGTGCTCAAGATATGCAATCGGGAGATCTGTTTATGTGGGAGCTATATCAGGTTTTACACTGATTTGGGGTCACAAAAGGCACGTATGTTGGAGGTCACTGGAAATGTCACAGTGCAAAATTGCAGCTAAATCGGTTAAAAATTGCGAACTATATGAGCTCAAGAAATGAAATCCGGAGACCAGACAAAAACTGCGCCCTTTAGGGGCTCAAGAAGTGCAATGGGATGATCGGTTTATATGAGAGCGATATCAGGGTTTTGGCCGATTCAGGCCATATTTGACACATATGTTGGAGGTGATGGGAGATGTCAATATTCAAAATTTCAGGCAAATGGGAAAAAATTGCACCCTATATGGGCTCAAGAAACAAAATTGGGAGATCGGTTCATTTGGAAGCTGTATAGGGTTATGGACCGATTCAGACAATATTTAGCGCGTATATTGATGATCATAGGGGAAGTCGTAGTGCAAATTTTTAGCCTAATTAGGCAAGTAATACGCTCTCGGCCCGCAGCGCAGAGGTTACCATGTCCGCCTATGACGCTGAACGCCTGGGTTCGAATCCTGGGGAGTCCATCAGAAAACATTTTCTGCGGCGGTTTTCCTCTCCTAATGCTGGCAACACTTGTGAGGTACTATGCCATGTAGAACTTATCTCCAAAGAGGTGGCTATAAAAAGTAGGCCCCTTATCATTGAGCTTAAACTTGAATCGGAGTGCACTCATTGATATGTGAGAAGTTTGCCCCTGTTCCTTAGTGGAATGTTCATGGGCCTAATTTGCAATTTGCAATACGCCTTCTAGGGGCTCAATAAGTGCAATCGGGTAATCGGTTAATAAGGGAGCTATATAAGCTTTTAGACCGATTCAGGCCATACATGGCACGTATGTTGGAGATCACATGAGATGTTACTGTGGCCTATATGGGCTTAAGTAATAACATCGGGGGATTATTTTATATGGAAGCTATATCAGATTTTAGACCGGTACGGATCACACATAGCACGTATGTTAAAGGTCATAGGAGATGTTGGTGGTGGAAAATTTCAGCGAAATCGGCTCAAGTATTATAATCGGGAGATCAGTTTATATGGGAGCTGTATCAGCTTTTGAAGCGATTTAGGCCATACTTGGCACACATGTTGAATATCTTGAAGACAAAAAAATTTCGGATAAAAATTGCGCTGTCAAGAGGTTCAAGAACTATAATCGGCAGATCAGTTTATATGGAAGCTATATCGAAACATGGACCGATATGGCCCATTTACAATCCCAATCGACCTACACTAATAGAAAGTATTTGTCAAAAAATTTCAAGCGCCTATCTTTACTCGTTCGATAGTTAGCTTGCTTTCGACAGACAGACAGCCAGACGGTAATGGTAAAATTGACTCAAAATATCAATAATATTAACTTTATTAGGTCTCAGAACAATATTTCGATGAGTTCCAAACGGAATGACAAAATTAGTATACCCTCATCCTATGGTGGAAGGAGTAAACAGGTAATAACGTTCAAAAGTCAAATTTTTAGCGGCATTCATGGTGGTAAGTGGTCCGGTCAAACTTTATTTATTTATTTATTTTATTTATTCAGATATTTAATAAATAAATAAATAAAATAAATAAATAAATAAAGTTCGACCGGACCACTTACCACCATGAATGCCGCTAAAAATTTGACTTTTTTAACTCAGTTTATATTTGAATTATTTTAAATCTTAGTCATAGTCATATTGGGGATTCAGTATTTAAATACATTCTTTGGGATTGAACTTTTCTTTATAGCGTAAATATTACCAAACCGTGTATGTACCAAAGGCCACAATACCATTCATCCATTCATTGGTTACTGTTTTTGCTGAACTGGTGAACCCAAATGATGCTGTATTTCAAGACTACTGAAGAACGAGATATTAAAGATAGAGTAAAATGAACAAGTTGTTGTTGAGTAAATAATTTCGAAAACAACCATCATTCAGTGCTTCGCGGTATTTTTATCTCGAATTCTATCGCCGCTACAGTGCGATATAAGAAACTACTCGCTGTTTATGAAAGCGTCTCACTATCATTTTCAGTGCAGTCCGATGCAAGTTTTAAGCTCAATGATAAGGGGCCTCCTTTTTATCGGCGAGTCCGAACGGCGTGCCGCAGTGCGACACCTCTTTGGAGAGAAGTTTTACATGGCATAGTACCTCACAAATATTGCCAGCATAATTTTCAACCACCGTTGAACATTGTTTTTGATGGTCTCGCCAAGATTTGAACCCAGGCGTTCAGCGTCATAGGCGGACATCCTAACCTCTGCGCTACGGTGGCCTCCACCATTTAGATTTTGTTAACAGTATCCCACTGTGATTCTACTCTACTCAGGTCAATAGATTAAAAGAATTCCACTTTTTTTCCACCTTTGCTTTGAAACACTGTGTGTTGTCCAGGTGTGCATTATCCAAAACATTTAGCCAGTTAAATGCTGGACTCCTTTGGTGTAGCAAAATGGGCAAATGTTAACTTTTTATAGCATGAGTATTTGCGAATTGGTGCTTGAGAAAAATCTTTCCTATGAACCAATCTGATACCCTACCAGATGAAGTCGTTGCTTGGATGTTCGATAGCATAATTCTAGTATCGAAGTCAAATGAACCAAGTTCTGCACGGCCACGTGCCGTCATTGGCATAGTTGTTGACTTGGTCTAATTAGTAGATCATCTAATGGTGATTCACTTGTTTTCTTTTTCAATATTTTATCATTCATTACAACTCCCAATACATCCATAATTGAGTCATCGACAACATCTTCCAAGTCTTCATGTAATTCTTGCCTAACGTGTTAGAATAATTGAAATTGACATGCAACTGATTCCAACAAAATCAAATGGCCAAATGGTATAGGGAAAGTGGTGAGGAAACTACCAATGACTGATAACGTAACAGTTCACATTAAATATTTTAACACAATAAATTAAATTAATAATAAATACAACAACAACACAAAATACTGCAGAAATCGCTGATTACGTTTATTTTTTTAATCATTCTTGGCAAATCGCAAATCTCTTTTTTTTTTTGGCTTACTTACTGTGGGGTATTGTAAATTTCTTACCTAAATTTCAGGCAAAAATGCGTTATGCCAAAAAATTACCGAAAAATAAAAAACATTGATACTAAATTTGATAAGAAATCGATACACAAATGATTTCAAAAATTTTGTATAAAATCTTTGCTGCCCTGGGACATTCTTCAGTATTCACTTAATTATCCATTGATTGGGGTGGACTTTTTCTTTCTTCTAACCTTAAGAAATTGTGTACGTACCTGAAATGTGGGCTATTACATTCATCGTCCTGGCTGTAGCCTCTCAAGGAGCTTTGTCCTTTAACGCCTTGCCTATGGCTCATCGTCAATTGGCCAATATCATGTTGAAGACTAGCGTATCCATGAATGAACATCCTGAACGTAACGTTTTGTGTTTCCCCATCTATTCGCAAGCAATTGCCGAGGCCAATGAACGTTATGCAGTGTCCTATAACGAATGTCTGGATGTCGCCTTGAATGCCCAGAATGCCGTGGAATCTGAAGTAGCCAACGATCGTAGTAATGTTTATCAGCAGGGAGAGGATGTTTGCTCCTCATTTAAGGGATGTTCAAAGATTGAATCATCAGCTGATTACTTTCAGTGTTACCATAATGCGGTGAGTATTAGCGAATGGTATATTGGAGAATTCACCGCCTTGGTTGCTTTCGATCTTTAATGTCCATGAAGAGGTTTACACTTGGCAAGGTTACACTTTGTGAAGGCAAGGTGACTTATTGCGCTATGCTTGGCTACCGTGCATCATAGCATGGGGGTATACTAATCCTGATCGTGACACTAGTGTTTGACCCCATAATCTTGATCGTCTCGACATTCTAATCGTTCTAGCAAGGTTAGTCTGTCCATCCGTCTATGGCAATAGGAATAAAGTCGAAGCGAATTAAACAATTCGCTTATCGGCGTAGGTCGTTGGGGATTGTAAATATGTAAAATCGGTACATGTTTAAATATAGTTCCCATATAAGCCTATCTTCTGTTTTGAGTTGTTGAGCCCTTAGAATTATACACAACGAATTCTCCTTTGTTTTTTTAATAGCCATGCAAAGTCAAAACCTCAAATTGATCCTTAAAGTGATATAGCTGCCATATAACCCGAACTTCCGATTATATTGCTTGAGCCCCTAAGCTTGAAATTCTTATTCGATTCGGCAGACATTTTGCACGATTACTTGTGTTGTGATGACCTCCAAGTCAATATAACTCTTTTAAAACCCGATATCCCGATTATATTACTTGAGCCCCTGGAGGGCTCAATTCTTTTACGATTCGGCTAAAAATTGGCACAATGACTTCTCCTAGTACCGTGCCATTTCAAGAATAAACCGAATCGATTCATAACCTGATAAAGCAACAAACAACAACAAATGTTGCCTATGAACATTCCATTAACTTCTCTCATATCAATGAGTGCAGTCCGATTCAAATTTAAGCCCAATGATAAGGGGCCTCCTTTTTATAGCCGAGTCCGAACGGCGTGTGATAGGCCTAGACCAAAGTCATATGTTTGATGTAAATGCTTTGATAGAATTCATTTTGACTAGGAGGTCATTATAGCGCAGAGCTTAGCATATCTGTCTATGACGCTGAACGCCAAGGTTCGAATCCTGGCCATAACATCCGAAAAAATTTTCAGCTGGGGTTATCCCCTCTAATGCTGGCAACATTTGTGAGGTACTATGCCATGTAAAAACTTCTCGCCAATCAGGTGTCTCATTGCGGCACGTCGTTTGGACTCGGCTATAAAAAGAAGGTCTCTTATCATTGAGCTTAAACTTAAATCGGACTGCACTCATTGATGTGTGAGAAGTTTTGCTTCTGCTCTTTAATGGGTAATGTTCATGGATAAATTTGCATTTGCATACTGACTCTGGAATATTTTGGGCACTCAAGTTTACAAGAAATGTTTTCCTTTATTATGACCGTATAATGCCATTAATTTTATTGGTATTCAAATACTCTCTCCCCAAAAGTATGCAATATTATTTTAATTCTGCAATATATTTTAAGTATGCAATATTATCGAAATTCTTACCCAACTATACATAAATAATATAACAAATATACCATTTTCTATTAACAGGCTGGTACATCTCTTACCAAATCTTTGGAAATTCAAACGCTTGCCAAGAACACTATGCAATACATTCAATTGAGACATCAAACAATCGAATATGACAAAAACTATTGCACCAACAAGAGCACTGACGCCTACATTAAGGAATCCACAGCTCTATACACACAATTGGAACAATGTTTGGCTGGAGGCGCCTCTCCTCCTTCACCTACAACTACCACTGATCCCTCGGAAACTACAACAGGAACATTACCTCCTCCAACACAAGCGGAATTTCATTGATTCAGTATAAGTGAGGCCGCCCGCCATATGTATATAAAGAAAAGTTCATTTGCAATGTAAAAATGTATGTTGTATAAAAAAAAACATGTTTTCTCACTAAGTCGTTAAAAAAGGCAAAAAACAGGCGGTGCTGACTATTAAATACCCTACAACGTAAATATAAATCGAACAAGTAATAGCGTGTTATGTTCGGCCGGTCCGAATCTTATATATCCTCCACCATGGATCTCATTTGACAAGTTCATTCAATGAATTTTTCAAATAAATAGGAGCTATAACAAGTTGTAGACCATGGATGTTAAAAAATACCGGATGGAAATGTCAGCCAAATCGGATAAGTATATTAAGCTCTCTAGAGGTACAAGAAGTCATGTCTAGAGATGGGAGTTGGGTACAAAAGCAAAATGTCTTTACCCGGTAAATTGGGTAAATCCCGGGTATTTATCCATACAATCATAGAAATTTGTTAGAAAAAACAGCAAAAATGTTTGCTGAAACAGCAGAAAGTCTGCTGAAAAAGGGTAAACAGTAATAAATAAATATGGCATAAATATTAACAAGTAAAAAGGCATTAAGTTCGACCGGGCTGAACTTTGGATACCCACAACCTCGAGTGTATGTAAACCCCCTTTCGCCACAATTTGGTGAAAATTGGATAACTTAGGCACCCAAATTCGGCACGGACATTGAGTGGTCGAATAAATATGAGTCACTGTTGAATTTTGTATTTAAAATTTCAGCGAAATCGGATAAAAAATAAAGCTTTTATGGGCCTTAGACCATTTATCGGCCATATTTGGACGTCCGTCGGATACCTAAAACTATCCACTGTTTCAAATTTCAACGAAATGGGGTAATAAATAACTTTCGAAGGAATAAAGCTAGCCGCTTGAAATTTTGCACAAATATTTCATATTAGTGTAGGTCGGTTGGGATTGTAAATGGGCGATATCGTTGCATTTGTTGATATTTCTGCTATGTAAACCGATGAGTGAGTTGTTCCTAAAACACATGACCATAAAACAGATATCAGATTTGAGCCCCTTTTTGCCTTAATCCACATATATGTCCAGTTTGAAGGGTATGTAGGGTGGGACGGCCACTAACGCACTTAGCCCTGAAAAAAATATCAGCATCGAGCTCTACTGTTAAACTCATTTTATATGAGCTGCCATTGTTTTACCCACAACCACTTGGCCTCTAAATTGCATATCAGATTCGTTTTTAACTGTTAAATACCTACCATTTGAGCCATAGTAGGCAAACATTGCCGGTTTGAAGGGAGTTTAGGGGGCGGACCCTGAAATGATATCAGCATTGTGCTAGAGCTCGACTTTGTTTGAGCCCCATAATGTTAAGTATTTTGAAAATGGCGATCAAGATATTCAGGGCTATGGGTCTCGTTCAGATCCACACTAATACATTTTTTTGGTATTGTTTATCTACATTCAAAATCATATTTCAAAGCTTCCATTTGGGATAGCACATTTTTAAAGATTCGCAGGGTCTCCTGTATAACTTTGATTTTGAACAAACTCGCTCCAGATTTAGATATAGCTCCCATATATAACGTCTATCCGATATGGTCTTTTAAGGCTATAGAAGACACAATTTTCGCCCGATCTTTAAAAAATTTTGCAAGAGATGTTTCCTTTGACGTCCAAATACCTGCGCGAAATTTCATTAAAATTGGTTCAGATTTAGATATAGCTCCCATTTATATCTTCCATCCGATATGGCTTCTTAAGGCTACAAAAGCCACAATTTTGGTCCGATCTTTGAGAAATGTGGCATGAGATGTTTCATTTTACTTCTAAATACGTGTGCAAATTTCATTAAAATCGGTTCAGATTTAAATATAGCTCTCATATATATCTTTCATCCGATAAGGTTATTGAAAGGTTATAGATGGGTGGGTCGGTTTCAGACTCAGTCCCAAATGTGTATATCAGATTCGCAGTCAACTCTAAAAAACTTTAATTTTATAACCATTTTGTGACGTTAAACATTCATGCCCATTTTGGGGGATTTTGGGGTTGCAGAGGCCCCGTAGACACCTGGGATCAAATTCTTATAACAGATTAACAGATAACTAAATTTTTATGTCAGATTTGTACTCTACTCTTAAATATCTCTCATTTGATACCCATGTTGCCCAAAGCGGTAAAAGTGTCCTGTTGGGTGGTGTTTTTGGGGGTGGGGTACCCCTCCGACACTTAGGGCCAATTTTTATGCCAAGTTCGTATTCTACTCATAAATACCTTTCATTTGATACCCATATTGTCCCAATCAGTAAACATGTCCGTTCGGGTAGGTTTTAGGATGGGGCGTTCCCCCAGGTTATTCAACCCCAAAAATTTTATATCAGTTTCGTGTTTTTGGGGTACCATAAGGTGGCATAAAAAATTTCCCTTAAATCTGTGCATCCTTCTCCGAGATCTGGCGTTTTTTTAAAATTGGGGTAAGGGGGAGAGTCCGCCCGCCCTTCGGATATCAAAAATTGTAGCACCCTATTTTCACCGGGGTCTCATGGCCGGACTCAGCCGTTTTTGAGTCTATGCGGAACAGACAAACATATAAACAAACAAAGCGCAACAATTTAATTTGTATATAATAGAAGAAGTTTCGTCCGATGTATATAAGGGCGTAGTTACCAAAATGTTCAACCGATTTGCACGAAATTTCGTATGGAATGTTGTATTACTTGCGGTTAAGATTTAGATTTAGTTTAGCTCCTATATAAAGATAGTAGCCGATATTGTAGTAAAAGCTATACACTCAGAAAAAATTGTTATTGAAAACGCCAAAAATTTTTGTTGCAACAGCCGAAAGTCAGCTGAAAATGGGACCAAAGTAGTTTTTAAATGGTAAAAAGTTCTTTGGTCCGCATCATTTGAATGGCGGGCCATAGAGGAATAATATGGAAGGAAAGGGAAGTGGTTGCCATCGAATTCGAATTCTTTTAAGGCTACACAATCTGAGTTAAGGACGTGGGCGTGGAGCGTGCATATAGCACTTTGCAACGGTTTACGGTGCAAACGTGGTTACTACTGAGGGGTAGTGAGAAGAAGTTCAGTATGACCTTCGGCCTAATGACGGGAAACATATGGCTACGGATGCACTTTTGCAGAATAGGAGCGGCAAATGACAGCGTGTGTAAGGAAGGTGAGAAAGATGATGAGACGTTGGGGCTTTTCTTATGGCCGGAGTTCGAGGATAATAGACTTCCACCATGCAATACCAGATTTGAACCACATTAGGTGCATAGAATGAAGGGCGATTATAGATTTTGTTAATAGCATACCACTGTGATTCTACTCTACTCAGGTCAATAGATTAAATGTATTGGACTTTCTTCCACTAAAACACTGTGCGTTGTTCAAAAATGCAAATTTTGCCCGTGAACATTTTACTAAGGAACAGGAGCAAACTTCTCACACATCAATGAGTGCAGTTCGATTCAAGTTTAAGCTCAATGATAAGAGGCCTCCTTTTTATAGCCGAGTCCGAACGGCGTGCCGCAGTGTGACACCTCTTTTGGACAGAAGTTTTATATGGCATTGTACCTCACAAATGTTGCCAGCATTAAGAGGGGAAAATCACCGCTGACATTTTTTATGATGGTCTCGCCGTGATTGGAATCCATGCGTTCAGCGTCAAAGGCGGAGATGTTAACCTCTGCGCTAAGGTGACCTCCTGTGTGTTGTTCAGTGGCCCATTATCCATCCCATTGTTGTTTCTAACCAAAACAAGTAAAAGCGTGCAAAGTTCGGCCGGGCCGAATCTTATATACCCTCCACCATGGAGCGCATTTGTCAAGTTCTTTTCCCGACATCTCTTCTTAGGCAAAAAAAGATATAAGAAAAGATTTGCTTTGCTATTAGAGCGATATAAAGATATGATCCGGTTTAGACCACAATTAAATTATATGTTGGAGACCTGTTTAGAATGTCAGCCAATTCGAGTAAGAATTGCGCCCTTTGGGGGCTCAAGAAGTAAAATAGAGAGATCGATTTATATGGGAGCTGTTTCGGCCTATAGACCGATTCAGACCATAATAAACACGTATGTTAATGGTCATGAGAGAATCCGTCGTACAAAATTTCATGCAAATCGGATAATAATTGCGACCTCTAGAGGCTCAAGAAGTCAAGATCCCAGATCGGTTTATATGGCAGCTATATCGGGCTATGAACCGACTTGTACTTTATTTGACATAGTTGCTGAAAATAACAATAAAAAACGTCTTGCGAAATTTCAGCCAAATCGGATAGAAATTGCGCCCTCTAGAAGCTCAAGAAGTCAAGTCACCAGATCTGTTTATATGGCAGCTATATCAGGTTATGAACCGATTTGAACCATATTTGGCACAGTTGTTGGATATCATAACAAAATACTACGTGCCAAAATTCATTCAAATTGGATAAGAATTGCGCCCTCTAGAGGCTCAAGAAGTCAAGACCCAAGATCGGTTTATATGGCAGCTATATCGATTTGAACCATACTTGGCACAGTTGTTGGATATCATAACAAAACACGTTGTGCAAAATTTCATTCCAATCGCATAAGAATTGCGCACTCTAGAGGCTCAAGAATTCAAGAACCAAGATCGGTTTATATGGCAGCTATATCAGATTATGGACCGATTTGAACCATACTTGGTACAGTTGTTGGATATCATAACAAAACACGTCGTGCAAAATTTCATTCCAATCGGATAAGAATTGCGCACTCTAGAGGCTCAAGAAGTCAAGACCCAAGATCGGTTTATATGGCAGCTATATCAGATTATGGACCGATTTGAACCATACTTGTCACAGTTGTTGGATATCATAACAAAACACGTCGTGCAAAATTTCATATAAATCGGATAAGAATTGCGCACTCTAGAGGCTCAAGAAGTCAAGACCCAAGATCGGTTTATATGGCAGCTATATCAGATTATGGACCGATTTGAACCATACTTGGCACAGTTGTTGGATATCATAACAAAACACGTCGTGCACAATTTCATGCCAATCGGATAAGAATTGCGCACTCTAGAGGCTCAAGAAGTCAAGACCCAAGATCGGTTTATATGGCAGCTATATCAGATTATTGACCGATTTGAACCATACTTGTCACAGTTGTTGGATATCATAACAAAACACGTCGTGCAAAATTTCATATAAATCGGATAAGAATTGCGCACTCTAGAGGCTCAAGAAGTCAAGACCCAAGATCGGTTTATATGGCAGCTATATCAAAACATGGACCGATATGGCCCATTTACAATACCAAATGACCTACACTAATAAGAAGTATTTGTGCAAAATTTCAAGCGGCTAGCTTTACTCCTTCGGAAGTTAGCGTGCTTTCGACAGACAGACGGACGGACGGACGGACGGACGGACAGACGGACGGACAGACGGACGGACAGATGGACGGACATGGCTAGATCGACATAAAATTTCACGACGATCAAGAATATATATACTTTATGGGGTTAAATGCTGGACTCCCTTCATGTGCCAAAACGGAGAAATGTTAGCTTTTTAAGTGGCTTGAGTAATAGGGAGCTAGTGTTTGGAGTGTTTGAAGAATATCAATCTGATGCTGTATCAGTGTTTGGGGTATGCGATAGCAAAATTCTAGTGTCGAAGTCGTACGAGGATTGTTTTTTATATTTCGGGATTGGACAACCTTTGTGCTGCAATCTGTCAACTGATAGCTATATCGTTAAGCTTGAGATTTTTGAGGTTTTACGTACTCAGAACGTTTTGACATAGGAGCGCTATTTGTTTTGTTTACAGTAACTTAAAAGACTCATCTCGCTCAAAAAAATGGAATAAAACCGTGAACATTTTCGTGCAATGGATTAACTCAACAACAGTGCATCGATGAGCTTAATTTAATTTTTGGTGATGAATCTCCATTTTTGAGCACTCAAAACATCGATTTGATGAGTCTTCCGCCGTGTAGTCCTGACTTGGCACCGAATGACTTCTTTTTGTTCCCGTACGTAAAAAATAAAATGAGAGATAAACGTTTTTCGACACCTGAAGAAGCGGTGGATGTGTTCAGAGTGCTTATTTTGGAGATACCTCAATCACAGTGGCAAAAGTACATCGACAATTCATTCAATATTTGTTTTTGTGTTCTCTAATCCCGAAGATCAAAGACAACCCTCGTATGAACCTAGAGCTGTATGGCCACGTGCCGTCATTGACATACATTTTGACTTGGTCTACTTGGCATGTTATCTGATGGTGATTCACTTGTTTTCTTTTTCAATATTTTATCATTCTTCACAGCTCACAATAAATCCATAATTGCCTTATCGACGAGACATCTCCAAATTCTTCATATTTTTACTGGTCCAACGTATTAGAAAATTTTAAACTGACATGCAACTGATTCCAACAAAATCAAATATCCAAATGGTCTAGGGAAAATGGCGAGGAAATTACCAATGATTGATAAGGTAACAGTTGACATTTAAGATTTAAACACCATAAATTAAGTTAATAATAACAACAACAACACAAAAGACTGTAGATAGTACTGATAAAATTTTTTTTATTCACTTTAGTGCAAAAGGCAAATGTCACAATTTTTTGTCTTACTCACTGCGAGGGTATTGTAAATTTCGCACCTATATTTCAAGCAAAAATGCGTTTATGTCAAAAAATTACCGAAAAATAAAAAAAATTGATACTAAATTTGATAAGAAATCTATAAACAAATGATTTCTACAATTTTGTATAAAATCTTTGCTGCCCTGGGGCATACTTCAGTATTAACTTAGTTATCCATTGATTGGGGTGGATTTTTTCTTTCTTCTAACCTTAAGAAATTGTGTACGTACCTGAAATGTGGGCTATTACATTCATCGTCCTGGCTGTAGCCTCTCAAGGAGCTTTGTCCTTTAACGCCTTGCCTTTGGCTCATCGTCAATTGGCCAATATCATGTTAAAGACTAGCGTATCCATGAATGAACATCCTGAACGTAACGTTTTGTGTTTCCCCATCTATTCGCAAGGAATTGCCGAGGCCAATGAACGTTATGAAGAGACCTATAATGAATGTCTGGATATCGCTTTGAATGCCGAGAAGACCGTGGAATCTGAAGTAGCTAAGGATCGTAGTAATGTTTATCAGCAGGGAGAGGATATTTGCTCCTCATTCCAGGGATGTTCAAAGATTGAATCATCAGCTGATTACTTTCAGTGTTACCATAATGCGGTGAGTATTAGCGAATGGTATTGTATATTGGAGAATTCACTGCCTTGTTTGCTTTCGATCTTTTAATGTCCGTGAAGATGTTTTCACTTGGCAACTTTGTGAAAGCAAGGTGACTTATTTCGCTATGCTTTGCTAGCGTCCACCATAGCATGGGGGTATACTAATCCTGAACGTGTCACTAGCCTGTGGCCCCATATTCTTGATCGTTTTGACATTATAATCGATCTAGCCATGTCCGCGCGTCAGTGGCGACCAGAATAAAGTCTAAGCGATAAAAGCAATTCGCTTGACATTTTGCATAGATACTTCTTATAGACGTAGGTCGCTGGGGATTGTAAATGGGTCAAATCGGTCAATGTTTTGATATAAACCGATCTTGGTTCTTGACTTCTTAAGCCTCTAGAGGGCGCAAATCTCCTTCGATTTGACTGAAATTTTCCATGTGGTGTTTTGGTATCAATTCTAACAACTGTGCTAAGTATGGTTCAAATCGGTTCATAACCTGATATAGCTGGCATATAAACCGATCTTGGGTTTTGACTTCCTTAGCCTCTAGAGGGCGCAATTCTATTCCGATTTGGATGTAGTTTTGCACGGGCGCAAATCTCCTTCGATTTGACTGAAATTTTGCATGTGATGTTTTGGTATCACTTCCAACAACTGTGCTAAGTATGGTTAAAATCGGTTCATAACCTGGTATAGCTGCCATATAAATCGATCTTGAGTCTTGACTTCTTGAGCCGCTAGAGGGCGCAATTCTCACCTGATTTGGCTGAAATATTGCATGAGATGTTTTGTTATGACTTCCAATAACTGTATGGCGCAAATCGGTACATAACGTGATATAGCTGTCACATAAACCTATCTAGGATCCTGACTTCTTGAGCCTCTAGAGGGCGCAATTCCCACCCGACTGGGCAGAAATTTTGTACCACGGCTTCTCCCATGACCTCCAATCGATCTCCCGATTTTGCTTCTTAATCCCCTACAAGGCGCAATTCTTATCCGAATAGACTGAAATATTACACATTCTGAGTACAATTATTCTAGAAAATATCAAATTGTAAATGTCAGATAAAACATGGCAACACTAAGTGTATAGGTTAGTTTAGGGTTGGTTTTATAAAAAGGTTAGGTTAATTATACATAAATATTGTACTACAACAAATATTCAATTTTCTTTTTCCAGGCTGGTTCATCTCTTACCAATTCTTTGGAAATGCAAACGCTTGCCAAGAGCACTATGCAATACATTCAACTGAGATATCAAACAATCGAATATGACAAGAACTATTGCACCAACAAGAGTACTGACACCTACATTAAGGAATCCACAAATCTGTACTCACAACTGGAGCAATGTTTGGCGGGAGGAGCGCCCCCTCCTTCAACTACCACCAGCACTACTACTTTCCCAACACCTCCTCAACCAGAATCGGAGTTTCATTGATTCAGTATTAGTAGAGTCGCCCTCTAAATGCAAATAATTTTGCAATTATAAAGAAAAGTTTAAAGTGTATGAAAAAGTAAAAGTGTATGAAAAAAATAGTGAAAAAACATGTGTTTTCATTTCGTCGTAAGAAAAGGCAAAAACAGAGGGGAGGTGCTGCCCTAACCCTACAACTTATATAAAAATTGATGAAGTAAAAGGATTTTAAGTTCGGTCGGGTCGAATCTCATAAACCCTCTACCATGGATCGCATAAGAATTAGAGCTGGCAAAATATCGATGGCACCATCAATACTATCGATGTTTTATTTTGGGTCTGAATATCGATTTGTATTTTTCCTATCGATACTATCGGCAGAGTTGGGTTTTTTTGCAAAATTGATCAAAAAGAAAAGCGATACTATTGTGAATAGCACCTATAGATGGCGCAATTTTCATGCGACTGGTCTACAATTTTGTACAATGATTTCTCTCATGACTTTATTGAATTTTGTTTTTTTTTTTCGATCTGTGCATTGATATTGCTTCTATATAAGACGATATCCCGATTTTTATACCCTCCACCATAGGATGGGGGCATACTAATTACGTCATTCTGTTTGTAACACCTCGAAATATGCGTGTAAGACCCCATAAAGTATATATATTCTTGACCGTCGTGACATTTTAATTCGAACTAGCCATGTCCGTCCGTCTGTCTGTCAAAAGCACACTAACCATTGAAGGAGTAAAGCTAGCCGCTTTTGCACAAATGCTTTTTACTAGTGTCGGTCAGTTGGGATTGTAAATGGGCCAAATCGGTTCATGTTTTAATATAGCTGCAATAGAAACCGATCTTGGGTCTTGACTTCTTGAGCCTCTAGAGGGCGCAATTTTCGTCCGTTTTGACGAAATTGAAATTTGAAATTTTCAACATAGTGTTTTGATATCACTTCCAACAACTGTACTAAGTATGGTTCAAATCGGTTCATAACCTGATATAGCTGCCATATAAACCGATCCGGGATCTTGACTTCTTGAGCCTCTAGAGAGAGCAATTCTCATCCGATTTGGCACAAATTTTGTACAACGGATCCTCCCATTGCCTTCAACATACGTGTGCAATATGGTCAGAATTGATCCATAACTTGATACAGCTCCCATATAAACCGATCTCTCGATTTTGCTTCTTGAGCCCCGAATCGGACTATAGCTTGATATAGCTCCTTGTTTATTCATTATTTTTTGTTTGCCTAAAAAGAGATACTGCGCAAAGAACTTGACAGATGCGACCATGGTGGAGGGTATATAAGATTCGGCCCGGCCAAACCTAACACGCTCTTTCTTGTTAACTCTTATTTTCGTTTGAAATAAAGGTAATGGGAAATTAACGATAATA
Organism: Stomoxys calcitrans; assembly: GCF_963082655.1. Taxonomy (NCBI): domain Eukaryota; kingdom Metazoa; phylum Arthropoda; class Insecta; order Diptera; family Muscidae; genus Stomoxys; species Stomoxys calcitrans. The sequence goes on along the minus strand of NC_081553.1, from coordinate 41,462,483 downwards.
TCGATACTGCCGTTATATATTTTTAACAAGTAAAAACGTGTTAAGTTCGGCCGGGCCGAATCTATATACCCTCCACCATGGATCGCATTTGTCAAGTTCTTTGAATGACATTTTCGAATAGAAAAACACCCGTCATAGAAAAATACCAAAATAAAACACTTCATGCAAAATTTTGACCAAATCGAACAAGATTTGCGCCCTCTAGAAGCTTAAGAAGTCAAGACCCAAGATCGGTTTATATGATAGCTATCAGGTTATGGATCGATTTAAACCGTACATCGCGCAGTTGTTGGAAGTCATAACGAAACACGTCATGCAAAATTTCAGCCAAATCAGATAGGAATTGCGTCCTCTAGAGGCTCATGACGTCTAATCGGGAGATCGGTTTATATGGCGGCTATATCACATTATGGACTGATTTAGGCTATACGTGGCACAGTTGTTGGGAGTCATACCAGGACACTTTATGCAAAACTTCAGCTAAATCGGATAAGAATTGTGCCCTCTAGAAGCTCTAGTAGTCAAGACCCTAGGTTGGGTTATATGGCAGCTATATCAAAACATAAACCGATTTGGCCCATTTACAATCCCAACCGACCTACACTAATAAGAAGTATTTGTGCAAAATTTCAAGCGTCTAGCTTTACTCCATTGAAACTTAGCGTGCTTTCGACAGACGGATGGATGGACGGACATGGCTTGACCGACTTATTGTAAAATGTCATGACGATCAAGAATATATATACTTTATGGGGTCTTAGACGCATATTTCGAGGTGTTACAAACGGAATGTCGAAATCAGTATACTCCCCATCATATGATGGACGGTATACAAATATCGAATGTTGCGACTATCGATATCTTGCCAGCTCTAATAAGAATTAGAGCTTCTTAGATATTGTGGTAGTCATCGACGAAAGCGTTGTGCAAAATTTTGGCAAGATTGTTCAATAAATGCGCTTGTAGTGGCTCTATAAGTGAAAATCGGCCGAAATACATATATGACAGCTATATCAAAATTTGAATCGATTTCATTGGAATTCCTTAGTGATATTCAGAGGCATAAGAAATTCCTTCCAGCCAAATTTTGAGAGAATCGGTTAAGAAATCAGCAATTTATTGCATTATTTCTCAAAATCGGACGAACATATATGGGAGCTATGTATATCTAAATCTGAACTGATTTCTACCAAATATTGTGTTAGTCGTAGAGGAAAGCGAGTGCTATATCCAAATCTGAGCCGATTTCTATGAAATTCACCAGTAATATCGATAGTCAAGAGAAAAACGCTTCTGCCAAGTTTCGATAGAATCGGTTGATAATTGAGCCCAATAGGCTCCGTCTCTCGCCAAAAAAAATTTTGGCAAATTTAAAGACGATTGGATGAAATTTTCGACCTGTAGTTTATACAAAAATTAACATGTACAGACAGACGGACATAGTTAAATCGAATCAGAAAGTGATACAGAGTCTATCAGTGTACTATCTATCTTCCTTGTGGGTGTTACAAACAAGTGCACTAAGCTTTATTACCCTGTACCGCAGTGGTGGTGTAAGTTATATTATCGTTTGTAACACCTCGAAGTATTCGTCATGATTAACAAAGGCCAGATCTCGGATATGGGTGTACCGATTTAAGCGAAATTTTGTGTGCCACCTTTTGCTACCCCAAAAACACGAATTAGGTATAACATTTTAAGGTCAAATTACCTAGGGGGACGCCGATCCCAAAACCCACCCGATCGGATATGTTTACCGATTGTGACAATATGGATATCAAATGAAAGGTATTTAAGAGTAGAATACGAACTTGGTATAAAAGTGTATGCCTTTGTCTTTGAGGAGCCCAAAGACTGATCTGCCGATAAAGGGTCTAATGTCCAGAAATGCTTTAATTTTTATCCGATTTCGCTGAAATTGTAAACAGTGGGTAATTTTAGGCCTCCTGACATCTGACCCAAATATTGTTCAGATCGGAATATTTATAAAGGGTGATTTTTTTGAGGTTAGGATTTTCATGCATTAGTATTTGACAGATCACGTGGGATTTCAGACATGGTGTCAAAGAGAAAGATGCTCAGTATGCTTTGACATTTCATCATGAATAGACTTACTAACGAGCAACGCTTGCAAATCATTGAATTTTATTACCAAAATCAGTGTTCGGTTCGAAATGTGTTTCGCGCTTTACGTCCGATTTATGGTCTACATAATCGACCAAGTGAGCAAACAATTAATGCGATTGTGACCAAGTTTCGCACTCAGTTTACTTTATTGGACATTAAACCAACCACACGAATGCGTACAGTGCGTACAGAAGAGAATATTGCGTCTGTTTCTGAGAGTGTTGCTGAAGACCGTGAAATGTCGATTCGTCGCCGTTCGCAGCAATTGGGTTTGTGTTATTCGACCACATGGAAGATTTTACGCAAAGATCTTGGTGTAAAACCGTATAAAATACAGCTCGTGCAAGAACTGAAGCCGAACGATCTGCCACATCGTCGAATTTTCAGTGAATGGGCCCTAGAAAAGTTGGCAGAAAATCCGCTTTTTTATCGACAAATTTTGTTCAGCGATGAGGCTCATTTCTGGTTGAATGGCTACGTAAATAAGCAAAATTGCCGCATTTGGAGTGAAGAGCAACCAGAAGCCGTTCAAGAACTGCCCATGCATCCCGAAAAATGCACTGTTTGGTGTGGTTTGTACGCTGGTGGAATCATTGGACCGTATTTTTTCAAAGATGCTGTTGGACGCAACGTTACGGTGAATGGCGATCGCTATCGTTCGATGCTAACAAACTTTTTGTTGCCAAAAATTGAAGAACTGAACTTGGTTGACATGTGGTTTCAACAAGATGGCGCTACATGCCACACAGCTCGCGATTCTATGGCCATTTTGAGGGAAAACTTCGGAGAACAATTCATCTCAAGAAATGGACCGGTAAGTTGGCCACCAAGATCATGCGATTTGACGCCTTTAGACTATTTTTTGTGGGGCTACGTCAAGTCTAAAGTCTACAGAAATAAGCCAGCAACTATTCCAGCTTTGGAAGACAACATTTCCGAAGAAATTCGGGCTATTCCGGCCGAAATGCTCGAAAAAGTTGCCCAAAATTGGACTTTCCGAATGGACCACCTAAGACGCAGCCGCGGTCAACATTTAAATGAAATTATCTTCAAAAAGTAAATGTCATGGACCAATCTAACGTTTCAAATAAAGAACCGATGAGATTTTGCAAATTTTATGCGTTTTTTTTTAAAAAAAAGTTATCAAGCTTGTGACGATCCACCCTTCTGGCTCAATCCCCTCCGGAGACGCTACCTTCTGGCCACGGCCGTGCTCAGTCTTGGGGCAGTTCTTTTCCTTTGGAGACTAATTCGGATGCGTCTACATAAAAGTAAAGTGTAAGGTAGCTATTGTGTCATGTGTGATGTGTGGGTGTGTGTTTGTGCTAGTGAGCTTAAGAATCCGGATGGTATTAATAGTTAGTGAGCAACATTAGATGTGAGGTTGTTGCTCTGGACTCTTTACCCGACCCTCCTGCTGACTTACCAATTCTCGTCAGCCCTAAATGCACCTCCTAATAGACTGCCTTCACCTTTCGTGACGTAATGAAACCCTTTAAAGTTTCATAATCAACAACAAACGTTTATATTTAAAAGTGAATGATAATTAAAATAAAAGTACAAATCATGAATATTTGTTTGGCGTAATACAATATAGTTTTGAGTGTTAAATGAAAATTCGTAATTATATATGAAATTTGATTTTATAGGTAAGTTTGGTAAAGATATGGCAAATTAAATTAAAATCATGGATTATTAATTTTATAGGGAATAATTTAAAAACAAATAAATAAGAAACAATAATAAGAAATATGTGTAAGTGTGTTTTGGACTTACCAAATTAATTCCCACGATGTCATCAGGCCTGTTGACGGTGGTCTTCTTATTTTCATATTAAATTTGTATAAGATGTTGAATTTAACGTGAAATACTTAATCTAACTGTGATAATAATTGAAATGAATTTAATATATTTTTGCAAGGAAAGTGTTTGGATTCTTGGCACTTTGTTAGTTCCAGCTTAAAATTGTTAAAAAGCCAATAAGGATTTTGAAATCCGTATATTTTTAAATATTTGGCATATCCGGATATATTAAAACAAATTGACGCATCCGGGTATTTTGAAAAACTGGTATATTCGGGTAAAACTTTAATATAATTGAGAATTGCTGCTCCAGCAAAATGTTGGTAAGGAGAGTTTCGAAGTTCAAGGTTTACTGCATCCAATCTCTAGAGAATTTCTTTCTGAAGAATTGTAGGTCCATAACGTGTCTTTGGTCGCTGGTATTGCAAATGACCCCAAGTTTATGGACTGCAAAATTGATGCAATGTTGTTTTCGATCCTTAGATCCTTATTGGAAAGTCCGGTTATGGCTTTTTGTTATTTTTCTGGCACAATCTTTTATTTTTCTTTTCTTTCTGATAATTAAAAAATTTTTCTAAATTTTTCTTCCGTAGCACAAAAAAATTAATGTCTTTTCTCTTCAAGTTTCTTTTTTGAATCCATCTCCCAAAATTTTTTTTTTCTTCTCTATACCTACGTAACTAATTTTTTTTGTTTATTTTTCTCTCGGCCTACTACCAATCTTACTATCACCCTTACACATTTGGTTTCAAAGCATATGTAAAGTACCCAAAGGTTAAATCGTTGGCTTATCAAAAGTCACAAGCTCTTAACAAATCACTCTTTATATAGCTACCATATAGACCGATCTGCCGATAAAGGGTCTGAAGACTATAAAAGCTTTATTTTTTAACTGATTTCGCTGAAATTTGTAACAGTGAGTAGTTTTACGCCTCCTAACATAGGACCCAAATATGGTCCAGATCGGACTATATTTAAATATAGCTACCATATAGACCAATCTCCCGCTAAAGGGTCTGAAGCCCATAAAACCTTTTTTTTGAACCGATTTCGCTGAAATTTGAAACAGTGAGTATTTTTACGCTTCCCTACACAGGACCCAAATATGGTTCAGATCGGACTGTATTCAGATATAGCTGTCATATAGACCGATATGTCGGTAAAGGGTCTGAAGCCTATAAAAGTTTTATTTTTGACTGATTTTGCTGAAATTTTAAACAGTGAGTAGTTTTACGCTTCCCAACACAGGACCCAAATATGGTTCAGATCGGACTGTATTCAGATATAGCTGTCATATAGACCGATATGCCCGTTAAAGGTCTGAAGCTCATAAAAACTTTATTTATTTCCCGATTTTGAAGAAATTTCAAATAAAAAATTTAACATTAGACCACTCAATGTCCGTGCCGAATTTGGGCGCATAAGTTATCCAATTTTCACCGGATTGTGTCGAAAGGAGATTTACATAAATACCCGAGGTTTTGGGTATCCAAAGTTCGGCCCGTCCGAACTTAATGCCTTTTTACTTGTTTTTTAAATTTTTTTTCTTTGATTTTTTGTTTCATTTAATCCTTTAACCACAGCTAATTAAATTAAAATATCCGAAACCAATTCGAACTCCACACTGTTGTATCAACTCCCCACAAATTCTCAATTTTTATAATTATTTATTAAAGACTAACACTTTGTATTACAAAACTATATAAAAACATTTTCTGCCCAATAGATAGTACTAATTATAAGTTAACACCTGTATCATGCAATAAAAATAATACTAAATACTAAGATATCTTATTACGAATATGGTATTGAAAATGATTAAGTGATAGGAGGTTGCCTACCCCCTCAAAACACCTTCCAAAATGTGAATATTTGTCAATGGCTATATGGGGTTCTGTAAAGGGTATTTGGTAGTACGAGTAGATGAACACACTTATTTTTCGCATGGAGCAAAATTATTATTGTTTCATTGGTGATTTGATTTCTTTATATCGATTATTGATTAATTCTACTGAATGAGCCTATCAGATAGATGAAGAGATACTGTGGCTATACTTTTTTTTTACCAATAACGATTAATACACTACAAAATTAATTTGAGTTTTCAATACGCAAAGATAGTAGTTAACACTAGACAGCAAATACTTTACTACTTTTACTTTAATTGGCTATGACAGAATATTTGTTCCACTAGCCGAACGTAGAATAGCGTTCCAAGCGCCTCGATCTTCTGCGCTCATTCTAAAATCTCTGACACCAAGTTTCGAGGTGTCTCACACAACTTGATCTTTCCATCGGGCTTTTGGTCTTCCCGGTTTGCGTGTACCATTGTGTTTACCTTCAAAAGACTTCTTTGCTGGAGCTTCTTCATTTATTCTGACAATATGACCTAGCCAACGCAGCCGTTGTATTTTGATGCGTGTAACTATGCTATCGTCGTCATACAGCTCATACAGCTCGTGGTTCATACGTCGCCTATATTATCCGTTAACGCAAACTGGTCCATATATTTTACGAAGAACCTTTCTCTCAAACACTCCAAGCACTGCCTCATCTGCTTTCACAAGTACCCATGCATCAGAACCATACAACAGCTCGGGTAGTATCAGTGTCTTGTAAAGTGTAGACTTCGTCTGTCGAGAGGTGGCCTTGTTTCTAAACTGCTTACTTAGTTCAAAGTAGCATCTGTTTGCCAGTATTATTCTTTGCTTTATCTCAAAACTTGTGTCATTCGTTTCCGTTACGGCGGTGCCGAGGTAGATAAAGTTACTGACTATCAAAGTTGTGGTTCCCAACTTTCTCCATGTTCTTTATCTGCTCGGTTGTGCAAGGCTTTTTTGGAGTAGAAACCATCCATATCGTCTTATCTCCATTTACTGTCAGACCCATTTTCACTGACTCTCTTTCGATTCTTTCAAAGGCTGCAGTTACTACTGGTAACCGACCTATGATATCGATGTCGTCGGCATAGGCGAGTAGCATGTGCTCTCTTGTGATTAGTGTGCCATATCTATTCACATCTGCATCTCGTATAATCTTCTCCAGCAGGATATTAAAGAGAGAGAGATGTCTGAAACCTCGTTTGGTATTAAATGGTTCCGAGAGATTCTTTCCTATTCTTACTGAGGAACGCGTTTCTCAGCGTGATAGACAGCAATCTTATTTTATATTTATATTTTCCACTTAGACTTAAAGGGAAAGAAAAAATCAAATAAACATGAATTTGGAATTTAGAGAATGTTACTAAAAAATGAATGACGTCTTTTGGTGTGAGGTATTTTTATTGTGGTATTGTAAAGGGTGATTTTTTTGAGGTTAGGATTTTCATGCATTAGTATTTGACAGATCACGTGGGATTTCAGACATGGTGTCAAAGAGAAAGATGCTCAGTATGCTTTGACATTTCATCATGAATAGACTTACTAACGAGCAACGCTTGCAAATCATTGAATTTTATTACCAAAATCAGTGTTCGGTTCGAAATGTGTTCAAATTTTGACAAATTTTGTTCAGCGATGAGGCTCATTTCTGGTTGAATGGCTACGTAAATAAGCAAAATTGCCGCATTTGGAGTGAAGAGCAACCAGAAGCCGTTCAAGAACTGCCCATGCATCCCGAAAAATGCACTGTTTGGTGTGGTTTGTACGCTGGTGGAATCATTGGACCGTATTTTTTCAAAGATGCTGTTGGACGCAACGTTACGGTGAATGAACACATTTCGAACCGAACACTGATTTTGGTAATAAAATTCAATGATTTGCAAGCGTTGCTCGTTAGTAAGTCTATTCATGATGAAATGTCAAAGCATACTGAGCATCTTTCTCTTTGACACCATGTCAGAAATCCCACGTGATCTGTCAAATACTAATGCATGAAAATCCTAACCTCAAAAAAATCACCCTTTACATTAGAACGTCCCATGCGATAAAGAAGATTTTTATGTTTGCAAATAGAGAAACGTATACCCCTCATTTTTGTACCCACTACCGAATGATAGGGGTATATTCATTTTGTCATTCCATTTGCCATACATAGAAATATCCATTTCCCACCCTAGGAAGTATATATATTCTTGATCAGAGTAAAAATCTAGGACGACCTATCCATTTCAGTCCGTCTGTCTGTTGAAAACACGCTACAGTCTTTAAAAATAGAGATATTGAGCTGAAACTTTGCAAGATTCTTTTTTTTTGCCCATAAGCAGGATAAGTTCAAAGATGGGGTATATCGGACTATATCTTGATATAGCCCCCATATAGACCGATCCGCAGATTTAGGGTCTTAGGCCCATAAAAACCACATTTTTTATACGATTTTGCTGAAATATGGGACAGTGAGTTGCGTTAAGCCACTCGAAATCCTTCTTCACTATGGTCCAGATCGGTTTAGATTTGGATATAGTTGCCACATAGACCGATTAGGGCCAAATTGCCGAAAGATGTCGAGGGGCCCAACACAACTCACTTTCACAAATTTCGGTTAAATCGGACAATAAATGCGCCTTTTATGGACCCAAAACCTTAAATCGAAAGACCGGTCTATATGGCAGCGATATCCAAATCTGAACCGATCTAGGCCAAATTGAAGAAGGATGCCGAAGTACCTTACAAAACCTCACTGTCCCAAATTTCTGCGAAATTAAACAATAAATGCGCCTTTTATGGGCCCAAAACCTTAAATCGCAAGATCGGTCTATATGGCAGCTATATCCAAATCGGAACCGATCTGGGCCAAATTGAAGAAGGATGTAAAAGGGCCCAACACAACTCACTCTCCCAAAATTTCAGCAAAATCGGATTATAAATGTGGCTTTTATGGGCCCAAGTCCTTAAATCGAGAGATCGGTTTATATGGCAGCTATATCCAAATCAGGACCGATTAGGGCCAAATTGCCGAAAGATGTCGTGGGGCCCAACACAACTCACTTTCACAAATTTCGGTTAAATCGGACAATAAATGCGCGTTTTATGTACCCAAAACCTTAAATCGAGAGATCGGTCTAAATGAAAGCTATATACAAATCTGGACTGGAAATCGAAAGATCGGTCTATATGGCAGCGATATCCAAATCTGAACCGATCTGGGCCAAATTGAAGAAGGATATCAAAGTGTCTTACAAAAGCTCACTGTTCCAAATTTCGGCGAAATTAAACAATATATGCGCCTTTTATGGGTTCAAGACCTTAAATCGAGAGATTGGTCCATTTGACAGCTATATCCAAATCTGAACCGATTGGGGCCAAATTGAAGAAAGATGACGAAGTGTCTTACAAAACTTCACTGTCCCAAATTTCGGCGACATTGGACAATAAATGCGCCTTTTATGGGCCCAAGACCTTAAATCGAAAGATCGGTCTCTATGCCAGCTATATCCAAATCTGGACCGATCTGGGCCAAATTAAAGAAGGATGTCGAAGGGCCTAACAAAACTTACTGTCCCAAATTTTGGCAAAATCGGACATTAAATGCGCCTTTTATGGGTCTAAGACCTTAAATCGAGATATTGGTTTATTTGACAGCTATATCCAAATCTGAACCGATCTGAGCCAAACTGAAGAAGGATATCGAAGGGCCTAACACAACTAAGTTTTCTAAATTTCAGCAAAATAGGATAATGGATATGGCTTTTATGGGCCTAAAACTCCAAATTGGGGGATCGGTCTATATGGGGGCTATATCAAGATATAGTCCGATATAGCCCATCATTGAACTTAACCTGCTTATGGAAAAAAAAAAAATATCTGTGCAAAGTTTCAGCTCAATTTTCAGCAGACATACGGACGGACGGACATGGCTAGATCGTCTTAGATTTTTACGACGATCTAGAATATATATACCTTATAGGGTCTGAAATGGATATTTCGATGTGATGCAAACGGAATGAAAAAATGAATATACCCCCATCCTTCAGTGGTGGATATAAAACTTTTTTTTACAATTTAATTTAATATGTGGTGTGCTATGAATGCATTGCGCAGGCTGCGGAGATCGCGATTTCGAAGCTGACCAAAGCTTAGCAGACTGATGACGTAGCTTTGGTCGTTGGTGGTTTCTTTTCTTACTGGGCTCGAATCAAAGTACCCTGATTTGATCCGTACTTCGTCTCAAAGACGCATGCTTCTAGTAAGTAAGAACTTTTAGCATGAAACTTTTTGAGGCTTAGAGGAGTGATGATAAAGCTTTGGTCAGCTTCGAAATCGCGATCTCTGTAGTTTGCACAATGCATTTATAGCACACCACATTTTGTCTTAAACTTTTTAAAAAGTATTTTTTTCAGCTTCGAAATCGCGAAATATTGTACATAGTTTGCCTACAACTTTTTAATAACGGGTATTAATTTGCTTTATATTCTAAATATCAAAGCCTATTGGTTTCAGTTAAACAAATAAATCCCATAACATATAACTCCCATATATATGTAGACCACTCGATTTACACTTGAAATAATGCAGTTACTACACTTTTCCACTAATTGATATGGAAATTTGATTTGGAGAGTTGTATTACCTATCTAAAGCCCCTGCTAAATTTCACCGAAATCGGTTGAGATTTTTCTTTCACCCAAAGTTTGTAGACTAGTGTTACAGTAATTAAAACCTTATTCGATACTGTTTAAAAAGTAAGTAGCTATTTCCTCGCATAGAAAAAAGTACCGAATATACTTCTAAGAAAGCAATTTTTCGACTTACTCTGATAAGAACCATACTATCGGACTTTTAATTTGCAAATATTTTGTATAAATTCATCGCTGGTCAAGCGATATTCTTCAGTATTAACTTATTAATCGTTTAGCATAAACATAAACTTCCTACTAACAAACTAGTGCGTGTGTGTGTCTATATAAAATGTGGGCTATAACATTCATTGTCTTGGCTGTGGCCTCTCAAGGAGCTTTGTCCTTTAACGCCTTGCCTTTGGCTCATCGTCAAATGGCCAATATTATGCTGAAAGCCAGCCAATCCCTGAGCAACAATCCTGAACGTAGTGCACAGTGTTTCCCCGTATATTCGCAAGGAATCGCCAATGCCAATGATAAATATGCCGCTGCCTATGACCAATGTTTGGATACTGCCACTAATGCCGAAAAGGCTGTTGAGACAGAAGTAGCTGCTGATCGTCAAACTGTTGCCAATCAAGGCGATGCCATTTGTACTTCATTCCAGACATGCTCTCAGGTTGCATCAGCCGGTGACTTCTTTGAGTGTTATTATGATGCGGTGAGTATGGGAGGCATGGATTCCTTTAACAATATTGTAAGGGAAGGACATAAAAACTGAGCATGTGATATACAATATTTTGTAGAACAGCTGTAATTTATACAGTACTCATGTTATCTGTTAAGGAACTAACTAGCAATAGAAGTAGCATAGACTGTACATAGAAAAAGTGATACCAAATTTGCTCTTATCACTTCTCAACAGTATTAATGGTGAATTAACTCGGACATTTATAAAGTCAATACTTTTTGGGTTGGGTGAAACAAAGTGTTTAATACCGATTGGCAGTGAATAATGTAATACCGGCATGTATTGATCATGTACCGCCTTTCTTATATCCGTGTAGATATCATTTTTCTCATCACTTTGGTAGATTCCCCCATGCTATGGAATAGTTATTACCGGCACACAAAATATGCCAGAAATAAGCAAGCTACGAACTGTGGGCCGACAGATGAGGGCCCAGAGAACACACAAGTGCTAATGAGTGGCCCTTACCCAGCTTCGAAACGTCTGCCAATATTATGTTTGTATTTTGCCTGATCCACCTGTTTGTCTGGCAATTTTTTTATACCCTTCACCATAGGATAAGGGTATAGTAATTTCGTCATTCCGTTTAAACCACCTCGAAATATTCATTTAAGACCCCATAAAGTACATATATTCTTGATCGTTATGACATTTTAAATCGATATAGCCATGTCCATCCGCCTGTCCCTCCTAACTTTCGATGGAAAAGCTAGGCACTTGAAATTTTGCACAAATACTTATTTTTAGTGTAGGTCGGCTGGGACTGTAAATGGGTCAAATCGGTCCACGTTTTTATATAGCCACCACCATATAAACCGAACCGGAGGCCACCGAAGCGCAGAGGTTAGCAAGTCCCCCTATGACGCTGAACGCCTGGGTTCGAATCCTGGCGAGACCATCAGAAAATAAATGTTCAGTGGTCGTTTTCCCCTCCTAATGCTGGCAACATTTGTGAGATACTATGTCATGTAAAACTTCTCTCCAAAGAGGTGTCGCACTGTGGCACGCCATTCGGACTCGGCTATAAAAAGGAGGCCCCTTATCATTGAGCTTAAACTTGAATTCGGACTGCACTCATTGATATGTGAGAAGTTTGCCCCTGTTCCTTAGTGGAATGTTCATGGGCAAAATTTGCATATCAACCGATCTTGGGTCTTTACTTCTTGAACTTCTAAATGGCGTAATTCTTATCCGATTAGAATGAAATTTTGCTCAAAGTGCTTCGTTATGCCTTTTAACGACTGTGCCAAGTACGGTTCAAATCGGTCTATAACCAGACAACAACAACTGTGCTAAGTATGGTCTTAATCAAATGAAAAATTCATGAAATCATTGAGCAGCCATGACAGGCAAACATAATGAATAGTGAGATATGTGTCCTCTCGTTGTTTCATACTGAATAACTCAGAAATGACGGTTATCTCATCCCAAATGGCATTAAGAAGCAGCGGGTATACTTCTTTCATAGCAATTAGTGTCCAGTGGACACATAGGCCGAGTCCGATAGGCTTGCAGGAGGGCGTAACCACTTATAAGAGACATTTACACGGGTAATCAGCCGGTAAGGTAAAAACCTCACGAGTCTCCAGCACTCGGAAAGGATAATCACCGCTGAAAAATTTTCTTATTTTCTCGCCAGGTGTTTTGCGTAAAATTTTCTTTAAAAACTAAATTTTCATAAAATTTTATATATGGACAAAATTTCCAGAAAATTTTTCAAAGACAAACTTTCTACAAAAATGTTTTCATTTTTACAAATTTGTTTCCATTTCTATGAAGTTTTTATACCAACCACCATAGGATGGGGGTATATTAATCTAGTCATTCCGTTTGTAACACCTCGAAAGAATCGTCTAAGACCCCATAAGGTATATATATTCTTGATCGTCTCGACGTTTTGCGTCGACCCAGCCATAGCGGTCCGTCCGTCTGTGGACATCACGATAGAAATTTTGCACATGTACTTAATATTGATGTAGGTCATTGGGGATTGTAAATGGCTCATATCCGTTCAGATTTAGATATAGCTCCGATATAAACCAATCTCCTGATTTGACTTCTTGAGCCCTTATAAGCCGTATTTTTTATCCGATTTGGCTGAAATTGGGTATGTAGTGCTCTGTTATGACTTTTAACGACTGTGCCAAGTACGGTCAAAATCGGTCTATAACCTTATATAGCTCCGATATAAACCGATCTCCCGATTTGACTTCTTGAGCCCTTATAAGCCGCATTTTTTTTGTCCGATTTGGCTGAAATCGGGCATGTGGTGGTCTGTTATTACTTTTAACGACTGTGCCAAGTACGGTTCAAGTCAGTCTATAACCTGATATAGCTCTCATATAAACCGATCTCCCGATTTGATTTCTTGAGTCATTACAAGCCGCAAATTTTGTCCGATTTGGTTGAAATTTTGAATGTAGTGTTTTGTTATGACTTTCAACAACTGTGCTAAGTTCGGTTAAAATCGGTCTATAACCTGATATAGCTCCCATATAAACTGATCTAACGATTTGACTTCTTGAACCCTTATTAAACGCAATTTTAGTCCGATTTTGGCTGAAATTTTACATATAGTGTTCTGTTAATATTTTTAACAACTGTGCTAAATATGGATCAAATTGGTCCATAACCTGATATAGGTGTCATATAAACCGATCTTGGGTCTTGATTTCTGAAACTTCTAGAGGGTGCAATTCCTATCTGATTTGGCTGAAATTTTGCATGACGTATTTTATTCTTACTTTCAACAACTGTGTCAAATAAGGTTAAAATCGGTTCATAACCTGACATAGCTGCCATATAAACCGATCTGGGATATTGACTTCTTGAGCCTCTAGAGGTCGCTATTATTATCCCATTTGCCTGAAATTATGTACGACGGATCCTCTCATGACCATCAACATACGTGTTTATTATGGTCTGAATCGGTCTATAGCCCGATGCAGCTCCCATATAAATCGATCTCTTTATTTTACTTCTTGAGCCCGAAAAGGGCGCAATTCTTATTCGTATTGGCTGACATTTTACACAGGTTCCCAACATATAATTTAATTGTGTTCCGAACAGGAACATATCTTGATATCACTCTACCAGCAGAGCAAATCTTTTCTCTTTTCCTTTTTTTTTGCCTAAGAAGAGATGCCGGGAAAAGAACTCGACAAATGTTATCCTTGGTGGAGGGTATATAAGATTTGGCCCGGCCGAACTTAGCACGCTTTTACTTGTTTTCTATGATATTATGATAAAATTTCAATGAAATTTATTTAAGATAAACTTTCTATAAGATTTTCTCATTTCTATGAATTTTTTTTTCTTATTCTTAATAAAATTTTCTCATTTCTACGACATTGACTCTTAAGTTAAAATTTTTATAAATTTTTGCCTAAGATTTTTTTGAAATGAAATTTTTAGTGATCAATAAAAAAACCCTTCTTTTCTTGTTGTATTAATTTCCTTGGTCAAATTAGCTCTACTCTTTCCCCCCTTGCGAAA